>NC_051439.1:14408386-14454940 GCF_001649575.2 Kryptolebias marmoratus
TTCAGAACAATCATGCAGACATAAATGGAGAAGACTTTTTTTTTTTTAACCGGTTCTTGTGAATGTTAGGTCAACAAACACTCCATGCAGGACAGAATGTTGACTTTAATTTACACACATGTACTTTCAACAACTCGATTCTGGTGCTTGAGATTTTTTTTTCTTTTTCTCCAAATGCCAACTATCCAGTTACAGAAAGAAATCACGCGTTTGGAACTGGTTAATAAATAGTCCCTAATAAAAACAATTATCTTAGTACAAAATCCTAAATGTTTTCCACAGAAAGGAGGGGTGGCTGTTTTTGTTTATGTATGCGTCAAATATTTTGTCGAAACTCAACCTTCTTGGTTGATTTATGAGAGAAAAGCGTGTTTACAGTGTGAGTCCATTCTCCTGCGAGCAGCTGTATCTTCCTTTATCTTCTAAAATAAACGCAAAGAACAAGAAGAATGATCAGAAATCCGAGACGCACTATGAAAACTTATTATGTTTGTGTTTGTCTGTGTGTTAGCAAAATATCTCATGCGCCAGTGGATGGATTTTAATGAAACTCTCACAAAGTAAACACTAGATGTACATCTACAACTGATTGACTTTTGGAGTCGATCCAATTGCAGATGGCCGCCACAGCTAGTTAAACTTCACCGACATGAAAAGGGCTGTAACTTTGCCAATTTTACAAATATTGAGCTAAAATTGGCTGTGGTAGTAGCTTAGAGTCATTCACAACACAAACTCTGAGCATGGCCTCCCACAATATTGCATTGGATTGCGGATGACACTATTTTCAAGGTTTGACCAAATCAGCTACAACTGTCATTAATATAAGATGATCTTAGTGTGAAGCTCTGGCATGAACGGCGGCGGGCGATATGCATTCCTCCAAGGAATGCTGGGCCTTAATTGCTTACTTTTCTATTAATCCTTTATGTGTCTAATCAAAAAAAAAAAAAAAAAGCTGATTTTTTGAAAACCCAATTTTTTTTCAGGTCTTGCTTTGTGTCATTCTAGCTCAGAGACGCGCAGGTGGGGGAGAGGCGTGTTTTTTCAGGAGCAGGTGGATTTCAAAGAGCATCTCCTCCATCCCCGCGGCGTTGATGTTGATGTTTACACTCCAAGCAGAAGGAAGGTGGCGAGGATTGTGGGTGGTGTTTACCGACTCTGACCCTCCGTCTCTCCTCCAGCCCGTATAAAAGGAGAGGCCCGTCCCCCCGCGCTGGGAGTCACCATGCGCTGATGCTCCGCCGCGCGCGCTCACATCACTGTTGGCAGCACGAGCCCCGCATCAGCACAGAAAACAAAAAAGCCCCAGCAGCTGACCGGCACGATGGATGGCCAACAGAAAGACCACAGAATGACTCACTTGTGGATATTGACGTTACTGATATTTGTCTGAACCAAGCGCACTGGATAACTTTTTCGACTTTTTCCTTCTGGATACGGATTGCGGAGCTGGACCTCGACTTACAGGCTTTGGAAGCAGGATTATATTTATTTTTTTGATCACTTTTTTGTTGTTGTTTTGTTTTTACTTTGCTATATATTCATTTGGAACAGAAGTGGGAGGGCGGACTGATTTTTTAGGATACGCACAGAAAACTCTAAAGGATGGCCGATTGGTTCACCTCTATCATCGCAATAGTTATGATATCATTCACTCAGGTACTTAGCAACAAATCGTGGCTTTGGCGACGCTTATTTTAAAAACGAAATGATACGCTTTGGCTCACTGTTAACTTCCCCCTTTGTTTTAGGTTTTGGGATCAAGCGTGTTCGAGATAGATCTCCATCATTTTCAGAATTCCAAAGGTTTGCTGGCAAACGGGCGCAGCTGCAGCATGGGCGGCTGCAGGACTTTTTTCACGGTTTGTCTGAAGAACTTCCAGACAGAGGTGTCCCCTGGGAGGTGTATTTTCGGCCGGGCGAGCACACCTGTGCTGGGCACCGACTCGTTCAGCATCCAGCAGGACGCGAGGCTGCGCCTGCCGCTCAGCTTCACCTGGCCGGTAAGCGGCTTCTCGCGCTTTTACGCACGAGAACACACCGTTATTACTGCAGCTGATATAATGCTATGACTTGATTTATTTGTGCTGCAAAAGCAGACTTCATGTTTTTTAAGAATATAGGCTAGAGTTTGGATAAAACGTAACATATTTAGTCAAATAATTCAATACTTCTTATCTGCATCGCGCGCACTGACGCCATATGGATCTATAGCTGTATTAAATACAACCTATCTTTTGTTCCATTAAATTAAAGCTGCTTTTTGTGCTTTGGATCATTTCAAGCGAATTACATTCCCATTGAATTAATCTCGGTGTTCGTTATTGTATTAAAATAAAGCAAATTATTACGAATATTATGTTTTAATGACATGAATTTCTCATCTCTTCCCTCAGGGTGCTTTCTCGTTAGTTATCGAAGCCTGGTTTTCTCCTGCAGCGGAGCAGCCTGAAGGTAAGGAGGCGCTATTCGGCTTTTTTCCGCTAGAGGGAGACAAAAACGCGCTCACGCCGCCTGATTTATGTATTTATTTATTTATTTTTGCCTATCACACGTTTAAATCGCTGAACCACGCTGACACAAGAGTTGGCAAATAAATGCGGGCCTTTTCAGCCTAATGGGTTTGTGTTTGTTAGGGCGGCTTATGAATCACTCGGCATTCATTATACAATCAAATATCCTCAACACAATGCGCTTCCTTTGTTTTATTTTAGGCACGCATGGGAAAAAGTCTGCGCGGTTTTAAGCATATGAACCACTGCTGGGTGGTTTATGTGAAAGGAATAGAGAGTTTCCGCACGATTAAGTCGTTATTATTAATTTAAAAACAATCAAACCTGCTCTGCTTCCTTCACAGATCCCAGCAACCCCGACCTGCTCATTGAGTCATTTGCCATCCAAAGCCAGCTGGGAATAGGGCCCGAGTGGTCCCAGGATGTGCAGGTCGGCACGCAGACGGAGCTCAGGTACTCATACCGGATCATCTGCAAGGAAAACTACTACGGGGACACCTGTTCCAAAATATGCACACCGAGGGACGACCATTTTGGCCACTACACCTGCAAACCTGACGGAGACATCGACTGTCTGCCTGGATGGAAAGGAGAATACTGCCAAGAACGTAAGGAAAAAAGTGGACTCTTTTGTCCCTCCTAAAGAGATTGAGTCTAATATTAAGCTTTAAAAGTCCCCCAAATGTGTTTTTATAACTATATAATTGCTCCTGAAATCATTCTTGTTTAAAATAAAAGATAAAAATACTAAATTACAGAAGTGTTTCTGTTTAAACGCGCGTATATTAGTATATTACACATCTGCACACTATAGATTTGTATGTGAAGACAGACGACAGACAACCTGGTCTGGGCGCGTGCGCTAATCCAGGGCGGTGGTCAGCACGCGCCGGGGTTAATCGCGGCATTATCGGGCGCCACGCGCCACTAAATTGAGGGTTCTTTTGTTGAGGCGGTGCAGGGCAGCAGCTGCACGCGGGGCTCGAACCGTCCTCCGACAACAATGGGTGCAGCTGTCCTGCTTTTTTTTTTTCTTTTTTTTTTTTTCTCTCTCGCTCTCAGAAAAAGCATCTGCTGCGCTCCAACGTGCACGCGGGCAGAAAGCGCAAAATCTGTGGCACATTCAGAACAAAACAGGAGCAGAAGTTAATTTTTTTTTTTTTTCAATAAAATGGTCAGGTAAAAGGTTTTATAGTGAGGAGGAAGCCTTAAAATGTGTTGAAAATCTGACTTTTTATTAATTATTATTAATATTTTTCAGCAATCTGTCTTGAAGGCTGCAATGCCAGTAATGGAACCTGCACAGTCCCGGGAGAATGCAAGTGAGTATTCAAAAGTGATACTCCTAAAGCTCATTTTCTAAATTAACATAAATAATTAATAACATAAAGCAGAAAAAACTAAGTCATTGAGTTTTTAACTGCAAATGACTCCAAACAGCTGCCTTTTTCCTTTGTTTTTTCTTTTCCAACTGTCATGTTTTATGTGTGAACAGATGCAGAGAGGGCTGGCAGGGACTCTTTTGTGATGTGTGTAAACTCCATCCGTCCTGTAAACACGGTACCTGTAAAGAGCCGCATCAGTGCACCTGCAAGGAAGGCTGGGGAGGCATCTTTTGTGACCAAGGTGCGCAGGCGACCTAGTTCTTGAAACAGGAAACTGGATGTCTCAGTTAAAGAGAGTGCCGATCCTTTTTAGGCTCCGCTGGTAACGTTTCCACCCCTTCCCGTTCGCAGATCTGAACTACTGCACCAATCACAAACCCTGTGCCAACGGGGCCACGTGTCTGAACACAGGCGAGGGCAGCTACACCTGCGCCTGCCTGCCAGGCTTCACGGGGGCTAACTGCGACTCGGAGGTCAAGGAGTGTGACAGCGAGCCGTGCCTCAATGGAGGCCGCTGCCTGGTGAGTCCGGAAGTCTCTCTCGCTCCTTTCCCACAACACAGGCTTTCCTGTTTTTGTTTTTGCCTCGGTCTATCTGCTACTACAGGAGGATGCTATTGATTGTCAAGTCAGTGGACGACCCAGTTCACAGACTGTGCTCTGTAAATAGAATTCAAACTAAAGAGAATGGGGTTTGTTGGGGCTGTCGTTTGAGGGATACATTGAAAAACATCTGACACAGAACTTTTTTTTGGATAAACTTTGCCCCTGCAGGACTCTGAGAATGGCTATATGTGTGCTTGCCTGAAGGGATTTGAAGGCCCACACTGTGAACACAAGATACTGACCTGTGCAGACAGACCATGCTTCCATGGAGGCCAGTGCAACGAGAGGGATAACGGCCATAGTTACATATGCGAGTGTCCAGCTGGATACACTGGACTCAACTGTGAGAAGAAAATGGACAAATGTACCTCACTGCAATGCTCCAATGGTATGACAGCTGTCTCTCTGCATCAGCTACAAATCTGGATTCCTGTGTTAAAGATAATCATAATGAGGATCTGTTTGTTTCTTCTAGGTGGGCACTGTGTGGTTCACGGTAACAGCAGGTCGTGCAGCTGCCGCTCAGGTTTCACTGGACTGCGCTGTGAGATCAACATTGACGAGTGCGCCAGGAACCCATGTGCAAATGGCTCCACCTGCATAGACCGGATCAACGACTACACCTGCACCTGCCCACCAGGTTACACGGGCCGCCACTGCGACAGACCCACAAACCGCTGCGCCTCTCAGCCCTGCCTCAATGGTGGGACCTGCACCAGCGGACCGGCAGGGAAGCCCACCTGCAGCTGCTCTGCCCCCTACAGCGGCCCCCAGTGCCAGGACGGAGATCAGCGATCAGCCAACACCCCCAGCCCCAACAGAGGCTTGGAGTCAAGCGAAAAGCTGAACTTGGTGGCCATCAGCTTGGGTGTTGGCCTGGTGGTCGTTCTGGTGTTCCTCTGCATGGCGGCAGTGGTCATACGTAACCGAAAAAAACAAAAGAACAAGGAGCAGGACTCTAAAACAATGAACAATCTTTCCAAGGCGGACTTTCAGAAAGAGAACCTTATCTCGACCGTTGAACTCAAGAACACAAATAAGAATGTTGACTTGGAGGTGGACTGTCCTACAGAAAAGTTGAATCATAAGTTTATCAACCACTATCACCTGGACTATACATCCTCCATGAGGTACAAGGACGAACTGTCCCCTTTGGACAAAGATGAAAACTGTGAAAAGACAATAGAAGACAATAAGCATTTGAGTAGAATGTACAGGTAAGGTTACAGGAGGAGATAAAATAAGTTTTTAGTTACTGATAACATTATGTTATCATAAAATTTGAATTCAAATCTGATATCATGTTTTTTTGTACTTTCCAGTGAAAGGCCCGAGTGTAGAATATCAACAATATGCTCCTCTAGAGATTCAATCTATCAGTCGGTTTTTGTTGTAGCAGAGGAGAAAAATGAATGCATCATTGCAACTGAGGTAAGCATTTTCAAACATATTACTCAGATAATTCATGTAACTTACAATTTTGCTTCTATATGCAGGATGAGAGTAAATCGAATATGCTTTTTTCCATCTCTCTCTCTTCCAGGTATAATAATCAAAACATATTACTCATTGTCCGGTTTGGATCCCTTGTGGACTGTTTACAAGTGTGAGGAGACTGGGATTTATTTAAATGCAAGATGCTGCTCTTGAAAACTTGATAACTGGATGTGCTTTTTGACTACAGAAGAACTAAAGCTAATAATCATTGTCAGAATGTACAAAAGACTGTTGGACCAAAAGAGCAAATCTGGATTTGCCTTTGATATTTTTGACTCAAACCTTCACCCGCTTTGCTCAAGTTACTTCAAGGAAATCCAGAAATGAACGGCTGTGTTCTGACTGGGACAGGACTATTGCTCCCTGATATCAGAAGTCAAACAAATCATCTGTAGAACGAGCCAGGATTCTCCACTTATTCTGACCCTGCTATGTGCTATGCAAGCAAAAACAGAGAAGACACAAAACTACTGAAAACGGTTCATTTGTGTAGGATATTTAGGATTTTTTTTAGTTTAAAAACACATCCATTTTATAAAGAATGTATTTAGAATAGATCACAAAGCCTTAAATGTGTGTAGAAGCAAAATAATGTGCCCTGCCTTATCTTGATCCCTTTGCACAGCAACTTGGAGGTAACAAAAATATGATTGAACGATGCAATACGCTGACACAATTTGCAGGGAAACTCATGATTGGCCCTTGACTGTTTTATGCAAAATCACTCTGATGAAGACAAAGACACAAATGTAGTGACTATCAAACCAAGGACGCCTTCAGTGAAAATGACTGAACCAATAATGTTATTTTGTAAGATTAGTATTTCACTAGTAATTTAATTATATGAAGCACTGATCTTTTCTTTGTTTTATAAGATGTTTTTGTACATTCTGTATATTTATATGCTGAGATTAGAAGTATGACTTGTACATGTGTTTTAAGTTGATGCTACCAAAAAAGGGTGAATTTATTTTTTAAACGTTTTGGTGTCTTATTTTATTGTTATGTTATTAATATTGTTATTTTCTATTTTGCTATAAAAAGACACACAGAACACATATTTTGTACATTGTTTCTTTGTTGCCCTTTAGTGTTTGAGTGCACATCTGGTCAAATCCTAAACTAGAGAAAGAGCATTTTCTGCAAAAATGAAGCGTGACTGAGTTTACTGAAGAAGCTGAAACTGGGTTGTTGGAGCTAAAAGAAGCAGAACACGAGCTAAAAGCTAAAAGAAGCAACATGCTAGTTAAAAGCCAAATGTAGCAAAATACCAGCTAAAAGTGACAAAAGAAAAAAGCTGAAAATGGTAGTTAAAAGTAGAAAAAAAGCTAGCTAAAAGCTATAAGAAACAGAATGTTACCTAAAAGCTAAATGTAGCTTAAGGCTAGCTAAAAGCTAAATGTAGCATATGAAGATAAAAACAGAACAATGTTTTTCAAGGATTAAAGAGATCTCAATGTTTTTCTATACAAAAAATATTTGTAAATAAAGTTAAATTTTTTGAAATGTATAAACATGACAAAAACCAAAAGACACAGCACCCAATTCCTGAATAAACTGAGCATTTTGCTATATGAATAGCTAACATAGCACATATAACTATAACATTTCTGAGATTGGTTTTGTTTTAAGATGGCAGGAATCCACTTCAGTCTTGTCTCTGTTTGAACAAGTCATTAGCTTGTCAATAGAAATGAAAGCCCTGTTATTCCTTGATGAAATGCACATCGCCTGCCACCTTTTATTCCAAACTTTTAAACTAAAATCATTTTATGCTGAGAACAGACTGAGTCATTTGTCATTTGGAAACCTTGTAAATGACTTTAACCATCATCTTGGGCAATTTTGCAAGATCCTGCGAGATGTGACAGTCTTCATAAAGTGTGTTGAGGATGACTCTCAGCTACGGCCACAATATTTCAGGAAGTATGTCTGTTTATTACTTTTTCAGAGCTCAATATAAAGCAGATAGGGGGCACAACAAAGCAGCAGGAACTAGCATCACCTTACTGAAGACTTTAACAGCCACTTGGGGGCAGCAGGATTTGTGCAGAGTTAAAAATAAATAAATAACTGTCTCCTCTTTCACCCTTTAGCTCATATGAGATACCAAACACAGTGGCAAACAGAGGACAAATGTGCCAAGTATCAGCCTGCATGGGGGCAAAGGTCAGACGCATCGATGCAGAACACATAATGAGCTTTGGAGAGCAAAGATACAGTGTCCCAGCTATTTAGAGGTAATGTGATTACCTGCCGGTGTTCCCTGTTTGACACTGTGTGAACGCCTTTGGCTACTAATTGAAAAATATATGGTTAAAAAATCACATTTGGCCACAAAAAGTATCAATATTCATTATAAAGTTACTGTCATTTGAAAACTAAGTTTATATTCGAGAGGGATGCTAAATGTGAGTTTGCAGCTCTGTCATGAACTCCATAACTCCCCTCTCAATTACACATTCAGTGTTTTTCAAGCTCAAACAGGTTCAACCACTAAAAGATGCTGATTGGCTCATAGTTCTGCTAACCCCGCCTCCTCGGGGATCCCATTGGTCGAGGCCGCGTCGCTCCTGGCACTCTGAACAACAAATACACGTGTTCATTCACTGACGTTCAGAGAAACAAACAAACAAACAAACACAACGGTGTGTGTGTCCAAGTTTATTTTGGACCGACACCGAAGGAACAGATCGTTTGACTTCGTGGAGGAGGGTTCGGAGCGTTTGCTGTGAAGTGTGGCTGTCGAGAATGGATCACAGAAAACAGAACAGACTGGAGAGCAGCGACCTGTAGGCACAAGTTTTTGATTTTCTTGTTTTTTTTAAAACTAATTTAGGTGATCAGAATGAAACCTCAGGACCTGATCAGGGAAAAGAACAACCTCTGGATATTTGGATATGGCTCCTTAGTGTGGAAACCTGGGTTTGCTTATAAAAGAAGCAAAGTTGGTTACATTAAAGGATACAAGAGAAGGTTCTGGCATGGGGATGATTTTCACCGAGGGGACAAGGAAAAGGTGAGAACCTTCCTTTAAATAATACTCTCCAAACAGACCATATATTCTGCTATGTGTTGTAAAGAAACGAGGCAGTTTACTGATGAATATTCTCTTATTATCTAAAACATATGAACATGTTGTTGGATGATTTACTCACTCATCAATGTGTGTGTTTGTGCTTTCCAGCCAGGCAGAGTTGTCACACTTGTAGCAGATCAGGAGGTAAGTGTTTTTGCCTAAATATAAGATGCAGTTCTCTTATTCAGATTCTTCACATCATTGTTACTGGATTAGATTTTATTATGGCCAATTTAGATTCACAATTATGTAGCCATTAAGTACTTTATTACTGTTATGTGGTATACATTTAGAAATTGGATGAATCCATGCACTTTTAACTATAGCAATTTTGCTCTTTTCATACAATTTACAGATATTCTTTGAAATGAGGCCAAAAAATAGTTATGTGGGACTAAAAACAGGCTTTGTTTCAGCAGGAGGCATGTCAGATGTTTGCCCATTATTTTGTTCTTGTTTGTTCTGCTTCAAAAGGCCAAAATGAGTCAACGAGTTTCTCCAAGAGGCAGATTTGATCTGTACCATAACTTACACTACTTGTTCCAGTCCGCACTGCTGCTGACTCTGTTTTGTTTTTGACGCCAGGCTTCCACGTGGGGGGTTGCTTACGAAGTGCCCGAGTCACAGGTCGAACAGTCACTCCAGTATCTGAACGTGAGAGAGGTGTTGTTGGGAGGTTACGCCACAGAAATGGTGGAGTTCATTCCCAAAGAGAAGAGCCAGGACCCCCTGCCGGCTCTGGTCTACATTGCTACCTCTGACAACCCCATCTATCTCGGCCCGGCTTCGGACAAGGAGATCGCCGCCCAGATCTCCATCTGCAGCGGCAACACGGGCCACAATATTGAATACCTGCTCCGGCTCGCAGAGTTTATGAGGCTCTACTGTCAAGGGGTGGAGGACGAGCACCTTTTTTCAATCGAGGCAGCTGTTAAAAAGATTTTCCACGACTGTGGCGGGATCAAACTCCAAGACCAAAAATCCATGGGAGCTTTTGAAGGCCTGCACACAGCACTTCTTATGTAACTGTAAAAGGGAAAGAAGTCCTGGAGGTGGTGTTTCAGGGTATTTGGTGCTCTAAAAACCTAGTTTAATGTGAAAGTAATGCAACTTTCTCATGATTTCACTTAATATTTTTGTTTTTGGACAACGACACCAGAGACTTGTGAGACTACATGCAATCAGAAGCTTGTGATGCTTTAAAACAATCACACTAAAAGAATATCTTTAAACATATGGTTCAAAAGTGTGTTTTTTAAATGTGTTTGATTAAAAAAACAATTAAAAAAAACTCTCTTTTAAAAGTGTCCCTTATATTTCTTATATATGTGATTATGGCTGAATGCTGGACGCAAACAGACTCTTGCCTCATGTTCCCACATCACGTGGCAAAGGAATATTGACTGATGAACAGCTGAGATGTTGACTTTTCTTCACAAAGCTGGTGACTGCATTAAGGAACATTTGGAAATATTTTTTTTGCATTTATTCCTTAATGTAAAGTTGAACTTTTATGCAAATTCTTCAATGTTTTGTGAACTCTTCTATGCAAGTTCACATAGTGGTGGAATAAAAACAAGTTTAAATTGTCAGAAATTGCATAGAAAAGCACATAAAATATTGCACAAGCGTCATAAAAATCTAAACAGAACTCATAACAGCTTGTATTAAAATGTTGGTCTAACATGTGTTCTTCTTCGTGAAGAAACCAAAGTGCAAATTCAAGGAAAACCAACCAAATATAGGTCTATTGTGTAGCTATTCAGTTTTGCTGGAAGAACCCTGTGTACACGAGTGCACACAGCAGCGCAGATAAGATTTCTCTCTGCCTCTGCAACGAGCACAGAATAAAACAGAATAAAAAAGAAGTAGTTTCAACCCTTGCTAAACAAGGCCACATTTTCAGCCTGTGGTTCAAATCTAGTTTCCTCGAAATCAGACCAAAGTAGGTCAAAGGTTTGAGCTGTGATAAAAAGGAGCTCTTTATTTAGAGAGCTTATGTGTAACAAACATGCACCCCTGGGCACGTACAGAAACCCGCCCCTGAAGTCTACAGATCATTACAGTCTGTCTATAAATAACAAAATGTTCACTTTCAGTCATTTGTTTGACTAAAAATAATGATTCAGCTGATAAATGTTTATGACTCCAGCTTTTGTCAAGTTACCGCTGAAGAACTCATGTCGGTGCTATCTACCACTCACGTTATGTTTTCAGTGAAACTAATATGAGCCACCATGTTGGCAGGCTGTCAGCAATGAATCAACAGCACTGATGTTTGATAGTGGTCCCTCACAGGAGGACAACATGTTGTGCAACACAAGCTGGTACAAACATTTCCGATGACTCTGGGAATCTTATGTACTTTTTAACACCTTGCACTTTGAACTATTAATTCATCTTTCCATGATATTCATGCAAACAACAGCTCTGTGACTCATAATAATAATCCCTTTTGTGACTTGATACAAAATCTGCAGATTTATAGACTTGGGATTTCTTACGAAGAACTGAAATAACTTGTGTATATATACACATGCAAGGTAACATTTATGCTGCGTAAGAACATAATTATTTCATAGAGAGTGAAAAGTCTCATTAGAACCATACACTAAAGATAGAAAGTCAATAAAGATTTTCACCAGAGATTCAGTGCTGTTTAGTAAGTTGGGAAAAATCTCAGAAAGAGATGTCAGCTTCTAAATTTGAATCTATTTTTGTGTTGAGAAAAACTCACAAACTCTACAAAGGTTTTCTCAGAAGCAAACCAACGTAAAATGTTTAAAGTGCATGAATCTGTGTGTGTTTTGAACGCCAATCAATGTTGTGAGGTCACTTGCTCCTCTAGAAAAGATGCCACTTTCAGGAACCATGATGAACATACGCAGTGGAGGTTGAGGTCATGTCCTCAGGATGTGCAGGCCTGAAAAAGTGGTCACACATTACCCCCAGATAAACCTTATGCACTTGGAAGTCTCCATCTGCATGTTAATGTGAACCCAGTTTGAACCCTGACCCTTGACCTTGGGCTGGTCAGTGCAGGGCTGAGGGTCACCCAGGAAGTGCAGTAAAGAGAAAGTGATCGGATGGCTAATGGAGCCCATCCGCTTTCTCACACTGAGAGGTCAGCTGGGAGCTCATCCCTCTCTGTGTTCCTGCAAATGGACATCAGGGCAATCATGTTGGCTGATCCACCATAGGAGGAAGACTATCCAAGAATAAAGTATATAGGAGTAACGATTTGCCTGTAAACTTTAATGTTGACTTTCTTTCATCACTTTATTATATAAAAAAATGAATGTCTTAACAGTCAGATCAGCTGATTGAATCTGAGTAGCACAACCAGAGAACCCCCTTCTGCATTTTTAGCCTCTCATATCCATGACAAAGTACTTGTTTTGCATGTAATTTTGCATTTTCCTACAAGCTCAGAGTGCAAAATATGAAAGTTTGAATGCCTTTAACAACACCTCACTTGCTGTGTTGTCCCCTTTTCCTCAGAGGTGGCTGCTAACTTCTATTTATCACAAAAAAAGAATGAATGTTTTCCTAAAAATGTCACAGCAGTTCCTTAACTTTCTGATGAACTGTAGCTGACAAATTAAAGTCCGCTTCCTACACTTCCCTAGTGAATAACATTCATTTACATTAGAAAGAAAATCTTTGAAATCCTCGTTTTTGACGATTAGTCACGAGTTTGAGATTGCTTCCCACCAGTGCTTTGTTTTAATGTTTTAGTTTACACGGAATGTCACCAAACAAAACCTTTTATTAAAAGCATATTTGAGTGGACAATGGCTCTAGAAGGAGGTGAGGGGTGGGCTTCCTGGTCTATCGTGCAGGAATAGGAAACATCTGAACTCAATGCAATGAAAACCTTTTTCACAACTGCAGATGGCCCCATACGAGTACCGACAGGTGCAAAAGATTTAAAAAAACTTTTAACAAATATACAGTTTGTGGCAAAATGTCATGACTTTATAAATTTAATGCACAGCAGAGACCTGAGACACCTGCACCTGCTCCTTTTATATTTTTAGTACTTGATATTTCTTCAGGGAAAGCTCAATATTTTGCATCAGAGGATTGGAAATTAAAGCCCCCCGCCCAAAAAAGCAGCAGCAGAAAAGATGTGGCAATCAATAGAAGACCTATATCATACCATAAGGGCTTTTTGGTGACATGAAAAGGGTAATATGAGACCACGAGGTTCCTCTGTTACAATATAATACATTGTCATATGTTACAGTAGGTTTAACGCAGGTTAAATCAATGATTACTCACATCAGCAGGACATGCAGAAAAGAGAGGCCTCCAATAAGAAGATTTAATCTTAAATTAAACCCACTCTGAAGTCTGACTTTAGTGACCATGAAACTGTGAGGACTTCAAGCTCCCAGGTACCCTGATTCACTTTCTTAGCTTGAATCAAAAGGCCCTGGAGGTTTCCTGTCATTTTTCTCTGGAGTGTTTTTTCTCAAAGAGACGGGAAAGCGGCTCTGTTTCCCACACTCTCCCGGAGCGTCTGCATCAATGTTATTTACATCACTGCTGCACACAAGCAAGCAACTGCAACGTCATCATGACAGCTTCAAGTACTTTGTGCCTCAGTATTACTCCTGTTGGACTGCATTTGAAACTATAAAAGGCAGTCCTGTAATCTACTAAATAATAATTTCAGTAATGCAACTAGACAGCCAGAAAATGCTAAATGTCTTGTCGAAAATGCTTCCAAGTGTGTAATTTACATAATGATGCTTCGAGTTTGTTTGGAAAGTTCGATCTCTCTGGAATGATTATGTTCACATTTTAATCAGCCGATTGCTGCCGAGTTTCCTGTTTAACCAGATCCCTATCGGGCTGGGGAAGAACATATGCTGCTGGGTGCACTGATGTGGAGCCAACTAGAATATGAAAACACACATGCTTCAAAGGCCAAAGTGCAAGGCCCTCATTGAAGTTGTTAGTAGATTCCAGAGATGAAGTGGATGAAACATTCAAACACAGAGGCACTGATATGGAGTCCTGTGTTATATTTGTGCAGTCCTCATAAAATGAATAAATTCTACTTAACATTTAGTATTTTTTCCACATTGCTGTTATTTTCCCCCATCATTATTTTCCCACAGTCAATTTGAAGGTCTACTTAGGTTAAAGGAAAGAGAGTTTCATAGCTCAGTTTGCATTTGGCTTTTTTCCCACCACATAAATCCATCCCTAGAAACTTGGTATCTCACCCTTTACTTTTAAAATAATACATACTTTGCTGTGGATCAATAATTATTGATCATTTTATAATAACTGTAAACAAATTATTTATTTAAAGACATATCCCCATGAATACAGCCACCAAGCAGATTACTCATAAGATTTGTCTCTTACAGGTTTAAATGGGGATATCCCACAAAAGACAGAGGACAGACCCCTCTAATGCTCTATGGAGGGTAAAGTGGGATTAGGTGGCTGCTTCTGGACCCCTGCCATCCTTTAATGGACTAGGAGTAACTACAGATTCGAACAAAAAGCCCTTCAACATTTAGGCTTTACTTAAAGTTAGGACAGGACGATTTAACCCAAGCTGGTTAAAAAAAAGGGAACGAAATGGATATATATCGCTTCAGATTATGTAAATGCCCTGATCCAACAAAGAAGATGGGAATATATCCCGACTCACAGGATTAATGTATTTGTGCATGTGGTTTATGCTTTCCTTCCATTGCTGGCTACTAGTCAAGAATGTGAACAACAGCATTCAAAGTGAAGGCGGGTGAGAGCCACGCAGGTCTGGATTCCCATGACTCGCTCGTGCAACGAGCATATGCTAGAATTTGAGCTGAAATGAGTGTGTGGCTGAATCCTGCGCTAATAAGATGGAAGGATTGTCGGCGTGTTAAACTCTAAATAAGCACAAACCCCACATTTTAAGTTTCCCATTGTGAAGCTCAAGTCCTTTGAGATTTTATTTTGATATTCCATATAATAAATGAACACTAAAGCCATTTGTTTCTTCAGCATTCAAGATGGAAGCTGGTATACCAATCTAGGCCCGTTTCTGTTGGATTGACGTTTAATGAAGTCGTTTATTTGATGGTTTATTATTTTGCTAAGCTTGTTTTCTCGAGATGACGTTATTTAAAATAAACCAGCTTCGTTTTCTCAAGATAACGAAATGATTGTGCTGAAAAAATTATTGGTTTTTGTGTCACACCCAGTTTCATCATTCAGCATGTCACAATACTTGGAGCTGATTTATAAGGGTAGTGCACTGATCAGTGATGGATGTTTCCAGACGAAACATTTTGAGCTGATTTATTTAACTGCGATGTGGAAATAATTCAATTAATTATATCTATTAACCAATTATCTATAGGAATGAGCATGGTTATCTCAAGATAAAGAGATAAATAACTTATCTCAAGACAATGTCATGAAAATCCATTTCTACACAGACAGACTGCTTCTGAAGTTGGAAACTCTTTGTTATGTATAGTCTGCATTAAATGTCACTAAAAATAAACAGTTCATCCCAGTCAAATGTTTTGTCTTAAAACATTTTTAACCCTTTAAATGTAAGGCTTTTTTGTTTTTACATTGACATATTCTAGCTTGATAATACACAAATTTAAGAAATAAATTTTTCAAGGCTGAATTAACCTAATTACGAGCTCGTTAGAATGGGTCTGTCTGCCGTCACCCTCGTACATTACAAAATAACCCAATCAAACTGATTAAAATCCCATTTAGAAACAGCAAAATGTTGCTTAGTAGGAAGTTATAAAACATAAAAACAAAGCTAAACAATAATGAATGAGAATGAAGGAATAATACAACCATACACAAAATAAAAACCCTGCCAAAATACAAAAAAACTATAAAACTAATTCTTCACCTGAACCACATTATTAAGAGATAAGGTGTGATCTGAATATGTCTACAGTCTGAAAGGTGCATATTTGTAGCAGTCACTGATGTTAGCTTGAGTTAAATTTCTGCAATGAGGCAAAAGTTTAAGAACCTGAAATCATGTAGGTGATTAATACCCGGACACAGTTTATGTTTTGTGTAAAAATTACAGCGAACTAGTCTGAACTGTCCTGCTGGACATAATTTAGATTGGAGAAGGGTCAGAGCAAGTGTCTACATTTTGATTACATTAATAACACACCTCCTGTTTTAATCACCCAGAAGCAATATCTATTAAATTGATATTATGTAGGAAATGTTTTGAAAATGGTTTGTTTGTCTCTATATTGTCATTGTGCCAGGCTCTTGACCCGTCTGCAGTGGGCCCTGTTGATCTCTGGCTTAGAGAGAGGCATAATCTTTTAACACCTTTCTGACAGATTTCTCTATTGTTGTCAGATTTGAGTTGCAACATGAACTTTCAACTGTTGTTACATCAAATAAACACTGGATTAACAGCTGAGTTTGGCTCGGGGGTCTTTGAGTTATGGTATATGGCATCTTTAAACAAGCCAGGAGTCAGACGTTAATAATCAAATTGCTCTTTTCAATTTGAAAATGTAGAATTAGGTGTTTGCTGTAAGCACTGGGGGGGTTCCCTAAGCTGCACAGAGACTCTTACTAAGCAGATTATCTCCATAAATCTATGTCGGGATGCACTGCTGGATGTCTAGTCATGCACAGACAGAGTGTGAGAATGTGGACACAAAACATGTTTACAGTAAAAGATGAGTGGGGCCTGAGCGACTATCGTCAGCACAATGCTGACATCTGCTGCTCACATGAGAGCATCTTTCTTCAGAAACATTTAGTGCTTGGGTTTGAACTTTGAGGAGCTGCCCTGTGGTTGATCTATGACAGCGGTGTCCAATCCTGGTCCCCGAGGGCCGCTGTCCTGCGTGCATTTGTTGTTTCTCTGCTTCAACACACCTGATTTGACTGAATGGGGGATTAACAGGCTTCTGCAGAACTCAAAGAGCTGCTGAAGGGGGTAAGTCAGCTATTGAATCAGCTGTGTTGGAGCAGGAAAACATCAAAAACATGCAGGATAGAGGCCCTCGAGGACCAGGACTGGACACCACTGATGTATGATAAAAGAAGATGATACAGGAAAAGTTTTTTTTTTTAAATCCCAGAGTTATTTAAAGACTGTTTCCTGTGTTTGACTTTTACCTTGGGCTGAGGAACAGCATTGTGACTCACAGCTGTCGGAGGTGCAGCAAAAGTGTGAGCTTGCAGCATAATGTGTGTCGTGGGGGAGAACCAGATGTTGCCCTCCTCCCGTAGAGAATATTCTCTACCCCTCACACCACAGGTGGTGGGAAAAGGGGGGGAGGGGGGATGCGAGGGAGAAAAGAACGAGTGAGTGAGAAACGATGGCAAACAGGAAGCAGGGACCTTAAAACACAATACTCCCGGAGTTTCCTGCAGGCTCTCGCAGATAAGGAGCAGCACTTTGTTAAAGTGGCATTTTCACCCCCAAACGTTTCCCGCTCCTGAAATCACATTTTACTGAGCTTGTAAAACATTTCTGCAGAACAGCTGCGACATTGTGCAGAAGAAAATGTGGAAAACATTTAGTCCAAAATAATACAATCTAACTTCTGCAAGACAATAAGATCAAAAGAAGCAAAAATACTGAAAAATGATATGCATTGTGATAGTAACAATTAGACTAATGACAGCAAAGGCTTAACACAGCAAATGCCATGCACACATAATCTATAGGATGAGCTTAATCATAAACAATTCATATCACAACAGCTTTATAATCCACACACCTCTAATCTGCACAAAAACAATCAATTTGCACACCAGGTCGTTAAAAAATCCTTCAAACTTCAGTATACTGCAGGAGCATCCGTTAGATTGAACCTTCTGCTCAGCTACTATAAAATAAAAGCTAAACAACTTAAAAATAAACATTGTGTGACAAGCAGCAACAATGAGGTCAAGTGCTGCAGTTTACTGTGAATGTGAGGCACTTCAACTTTTCGTGTCTGCTCTTTTCATGTTTCTACTTCATGCACAACCGTTTATACAAGTACAGCTGAAACAATTGGTCAGTTAATCAAAATGTTCACATGTAGAGTACTGACTGCCAACCTTCTTGTCAAATGTTAGGGAACTTTTAGTGAAAGTACTTTTGCGAACTCTTGAATGAATTCTCCACAGTAAGTTCAACTTGACTGGGTTTTGGGTGAATCTAAAGTCATGTTTGCTTGATTTTGGTAAAGTGTTCAACAGAGTGGTCCTTAAATCAAGCTGTTATTATCATCCTGGTATTCTGAGGACTGTTTTTAAAGCAGCAGAGCATTTTATTTTGATCGAGTTAGTTTGCGATGGAGAAGTTGTGCTTTCAGTTTGTATTTATATCATACTGTCAAGTGTATTTATAAACTTTGTCACCCTGAAAAACAACAGGATGAGCCATCGCACACCATGTTGATGCTATAAACTACAGCTGATGACAGTCTAACAATGCCAATACAGCTGTGACCTTTGCCCTTTAATTTGCCTTGAGTGGTAATTTTGGAAGCTGCAGTTTCTGCTGTTGATAAATTGCACAATATTGCTCCAAATTGTTTTCCCAATATTTTAATTTGAATCTTAACATTAGCTGTCTTTGTAATTTTGATGCAATGTACCACCACAAAATAATTGAATGAAATTGTTCCAGCATAAACTGAACATTAGAATGGATATGTACTGCAGGGATTTGGTGTTATAATGCCTTAGTTTTCACTAAGAATACTAAATAATTCAATGTGTGCCTATTGAATAAAGAAAAGTTGAAATTACTGTGGGAATTTCCTTGATACTTCATTTAATGTGATTGGATTAGAGGAACCTGAATGCCTCTATACATCAAACATGTGATATCATCAATAATTCATGTTAAAAATAATAATTTAATTATTCTAAAACAAAAATAGGGATGCTACATTTTATTCCTTTTTTGTTAAAAAAGGATGCGACGTAGGGGCATTTAGCAAGTGAAAAGATTAATAATGTGGATGAATAATTATGCTTTTTTTTCTCACTCATTAATTTAGGCAAAGATAAGGAGGAAAGTGTAGCTCTACAAGGAGTCACATAATGAGGCAACAGCGCTCTCTGCTGATCAGTGTTGGTATTGCAGCCAACTATTACATCAGCGGACATTTAGCTTTTATTTTGCCTCCTCGTAACATTAGAGTCTGTTTTACATTTAATGTGTAATGTGAAGTTTTTTAAACGCTATGTATATTTGATTATTATGAACAGGCCTGAAATAATGACATAAAGCTAGGGGTGTTGGCAGTCTTGTCTCGTAGAACTACGTTTCCCGTCATGCAACAGCGCTCCACGCTCTCCCCCTGACCTCTGTGACCGAAAATAATCCGATCAGCTGATCTGACCTAGCAACAACAAAACGTAGCTAGAGAAATCTGCCAGGGAGGGGGCTGAAGAACAAAACAATGACACCGCTCGGCAGGATACAAACACAGTAACACTTTATAAGACTTTTGTTTTTTAAATAACGGAGTCGCGCGGTTTTCCGTCCCGTTTTAAAGTCAGTTGGTTTAAACGTCCAGCAACGGTTTTTATTTATGCTACTTCAGCTCAGTTGTTGGCAGACTGAAGGCTAGCTGTTTGTTTGGACGGAAGCGATCTCCTGGCTCGCTAATTGCCGCTTTCCTTTGTACGAAAGTTAAAATATCTGTAAGCCAAGTATTTCTTCTTCTTTGCTTAATTGTAAACCGAACTTCAAGGCAAGCTTTTGCAGGGGTTAGCTTGCTAGTTAGCCTGTTAGCGTCAACATTTGCACATTTATTTATTTCAGGGAAAGCTCATTGTCTAGGTCGAAACGGGCTACTTGTCCATTCTGTGTCATTTTAGTTTGTTTTTTCAATAAGAGTAATTAGTGAAAATAGTGTTAAAGGAAAACTGAGTGTTGTTATTTGTGCTGCACAATAAATGCCATCTGAACTTATTGCACAAGTTTACCTGCTAGTTAAACGTAACTAAAGGATTGTTTCTTTGTATTTTATTTGATTTAGGGAATCAACTTGAGTGAAAGTGTTGGAGTTTAAGCTGCAGGAACACCTTTATCACTGTTAAGACTTGTTACAAGCTTCCATTTAAGTTCATTTTGTAGTATTTTGTCATTTCAGTTCAGCATTAGTGGATGTTGGGCATTTTATTGGAAGTAGCTGGTGCTATTGTCATAGCTATTCCATCAAGCACTAGTCTGTATTTAGTTTCCCTTGAGGAACAATGAGTGGCCATGGCTCATCCTCTGAAAAGGGAGTTAATACTAGTCTAATTTGTCAAGAAAGCTATTCCTGTGGTGGTTCTGAAGAGGCTGCATTTGAGTGTGACGACTGCAAAAGCCTGCAGTGTGTTCGCTGTGAGCTCGAGCTTCACAGTCAGGCGAATTTTAAGAGCCACGAGCGTGTCCCAATAGGTCCTGGGCACGTCCCCTACTGTGACAACTGTAAAGGAGGTAATGGAGACAGCGGCAAGCGTCACAGGTCCGTGGTTCGCTGCCAGAATTGTAAAGTCAATTTGTGCCAGGACTGTCAGAAACGCACCCACAGTGGGAGCAGCAAGAAGAAGCACCAGCTCACACCTTATCCACCGCTGCCCAAACCTGCAGAAGTCCACCCTGTCAAGAAATCTGTTGAGCATTTTGTTCAAATAATTGATGAGACTGAATCTCACAGAACCAAACTTCTGGAGAAGGTATCCAGCTTTCTGCTTGTTGATGAGAATGAGGACATGCAGGTGAGTTGTGCAGTTTTATTTCAATTCACTCTCCATGTTTTTTACATTATTTTTTTAACATCTTGTAAACTTATTGTTATTTTTTCCAAGATCAAAGATGAAGCTTCATTCATGAAGTATCTCGGCTGCGACCCTGACCAGTTGCTGAAGGTGGTGTCCATCTTTGGCAACACAGGAGAGGGCAAATCTCACACCCTGAACCACACATTCTTCATGGGTCGAGAAGTCTTCAAGACTTCTCCCACACAGGAGTCGTGCACAGTGGGTGTGTGGGCAGCATTTGACCCCATCCGTAAAATTGTGGTCATCGATACAGAGGGACTTCTTGGGAACAGCTCCAAACAGGGCCAGAGAACCCGTCTCTTACTCAAGGTACTCGCCATCTCCGACCTCATCATATATCGCACCCACGCTGACCGTCTCCACGACGACCTCTTTAAGTTTCTTGGTGATGCTTCAGATGCCTACCTGAAGCATTTCACCAAGGAGCTTAAAGCCACGACGGCCCGCTGTGGCCTGGATGTCCCACTGTCCACCTTGGGCCCTGCAGTGGTCATCTTCCATGAGACTGTCCACACTAAGCTACTGGGTACAGGTAAAACATCCATTTATTAATGCATGCATGCAGTTTCACGCTTCTATTAGAGAAATAAGACCTTTCAGATGGTATTGATTACATGTAAATATAAATAAATTGTATGTAAACCATTTCATGTTTGTCTTACTGTAGAAAAATCCTTGGAGTCAGTAGATCGGCTGCTCTTGGAGCGCTTTAGGAAGCTTTCCCGTTACCCAGAAGCCTTCAGCTCTGTTCAGTATTGGGGCACGCAGACTCTCAGCCCCCCTACAGACTTCTGTGGCTTGCAGAATAAACTGGAGCAGCTTCTGGACAACAACGCTACCCGCTCCCCACGCACTCCAGTGGTCATCTTC
Source organism: Kryptolebias marmoratus (assembly GCF_001649575.2). Lineage (NCBI taxonomy): Eukaryota > Metazoa > Chordata > Actinopteri > Cyprinodontiformes > Rivulidae > Kryptolebias > Kryptolebias marmoratus. The sequence goes on from NC_051439.1 coordinate 14,430,135, forward strand.
AAAGCCCTGCAGGTAAAGCTGCACACAGGAGTCAAGTCAGTGTTTAAGCAACCATCGCGGTTCGGAAACAAGCACGCTAAACATAGTTTCTGCTGGTTTATCATCAGATATTGGAGTTGCAGTTTTAAAATAAAAAGTTGTGATCAAGTCTGATTAATGTTTTTGCAGGCATTGAGTGAGCGCTTCAACGGGGAAATCTCCGGTGAGCCGGCGGCACACAGCTGCTTCTTTCCAGACGAGTACTTCACCTGCTCCAGCCATTGCCTCAGCTGCGGGTCAGCTCTTTCTGCCTCTGTTTAAACAACAAAATTATTACATCTCCTTCTCTCTTTTATTAATGAACCTTGTGAATTGCGTCGTCTGTCACAGGTCTAAATGCAAGAATAGTATGAACCACCTAGGAGAAGGAGGCTGCCATGATGCCAAGCAGCGCTGCTGTTACTCCTCTCTGTATGACAATCGCATTTACACCTGTAAGGTAAGCAATGTGGCACAAACTTAGTGCTCTTTTTTAACTGCAGCAGTACTGTCATTCCTTTGCTAATAAGTTGAAATTATTATACTGTGAATTGGATCAGGCTTGTTATGAAGGGGGAAAGGAAGTGATAGTTGTCCCAAAGACCTCTGCGTCCTCAGACTCTCCATGGATGGGTCTTGCTAGATTCGCCTGGTCTGGGTGAGTAAATCAGACAGGTAGTTTTCTAGTTTATATATTAAAACTTTGCAAAAAATGCAGCATATGTAAAATTTTCTTTTGTTACGGGAGCTTTTCTTATGTCTGATTAGGTACGTTATAGAATGTCCTAACTGTGGAGTGATCTATCGGAGCCGTCAGTACTGGTATGGAAACCAGGACCCCGTGGACACCGTTGTTCGCACTGAGATCCACCACATTTGGCCTGGAGTAAGGAAACAGTTTGTCTCTTCTAAATGTTATTTCCACATTTATTGATTATTATATAAACTGTAGCTGCGGTTAAATAGTCGTGTCTGTGGTTTTGCAGTCCAATGGCTTTTTAAAAGACAATAGCAATGCTGCACAGCGGCTTCTGGATGGAGTCAACCTAGTGGCCCAATCTGTGTCAGAGCTCAGTGTCAAACCTGCCAAGGCCGTCACCTCTTGGCTGACAGATCAAATCGCCCCAGCCTACTGGAAACCCAACTCCCTCATCTTGGTGAGTGACACTCAGACCCACCCTCTGCCACCTGCCACCAACAGCCAAGTCAACACTTTCATGTCCAGAGGGATGTTTACTTTCTGTAGGCCTGCTATTACACAACTCACATTGTGCATGTCACAAGATAACATTTGGAAAGACTGCTGCTCACTTTAGCTCCTGATCAATAACAGCCTTTGATTTTAGAGTTTTTATCTTTTTCTTTTTTCTTTTGTACAAGATGTGCCACAAGTGTCACGCAGTCTTCCAGGGTAATGACACCAAGCATCACTGCCGTGCCTGCGGGGAGGGTTTCTGTGATGGCTGCTCCTCTAAAGCTGTTCCTGTCCCTGAGAGAGGCTGGGGTCCTGCCCCTGTCAGAGTCTGTGATGTCTGCTTTGAGCAGAGAGCTTCATACGCAGGTACGCACTCTGTGATTGCACATGCTATCCCTTTGCTGGCATTTAATATTGATGTGAGCATGGCTTTAGTAGTGGTTTTTCTTCTTTGTGCAGAAATACTTGCATCAGAGCTCGAGGAAGAAGAAGGTGGTACTCTTGCCAGGAAGGTTGGGGAAGCAGTAACCAACACCATAGGAGTTGTGGTCACTGCTATAGATATCCCTCTTGGTATGTATTGCTTCGAACCTTTATAGGTGTAAATGTTAAAGGGAATATTAGCGTACATTTCTACAATAGCCTCTAGTGGCAGATTATTTACAATAAAAAGACAAAATCCTTGGAAATTGTATACAGGAGTCTAGTAAGTAAATCTTACCACATAAGGAATCACTAAATGTTTACTGTGACAGAGTTGTTTTGTTACATAAAGCTTAAAGACTACTGGTAACTCACTGTAAATGAAGCAAATGCCACAAACCAAAGAAAGAACTTAAAGAAATAATAGCTTTGGATGTCCACAAACATCACTGGGACATATGTAGAGGGATATAAAGTGGACTGTTCTCTTAAACATGAGTCCTATTTGCAACTTTTATTAACTCCAAAAATGTAATATTGTTGTTACAAAAAGCATTAAGTATATTGTTGAACATGTAATTTTTTTCTGAACCTTAGTGTTGATTCACCTCATGATTCTTTTTTTTAAGCAATCATTTGCTCACAGCAGGTGAACGCTACAGTACCAGCAACAGAATAAACACAATCAAGAGCAGCCTTTAATTTCAAAACGCTCTACACAGTTTTGAAACCTTGTCAGCAAACTTCTGTGACAAATGTGAAATCTTCAGAAGATGTAGTTTATTTCCATTGAGTTCAAAGGTACAGGGTAGATTAGCCAAACTAAACTGCATTGACAACAGTCCTCGCCAGTGTGTTGAAATGACTGTTTGGACAGAGGTTGACATGGGAGCTGATTCAGAACATTCCTTCATTTGTTTTAATGCAAACTCTGCTAATATCCACATTTCTCAGGGGTTGTGGGTGATTTAGTTTTGGCCTCAGAATGTTACGGCTGTGAACCAATCATTGATTTTTGTTTTATTACTCAGCCCTTCTCCACAGGTGAAACACACAAGGAAGTATGCTGCCGTTTTATGCTCCAAAATTTTTTATAATGCAACATATCTTTATGAATGTGTGTTTTTATCTTACGTGTTTAAAAAAAATAATCGCTGTGAAGCAATCAGAGATTATGGTCTTTTCCTATTTGGAATAACTTGTTTTTCCACAGTTTGAGCTTTTTTTCTCTCTCTCTCTTAGCTGATTAAAGCTGTGTTCATAACAAACTAGGAATGTTAATGTTTTAAAGAGCAACAACTATTCCTGTGATATAACTTAAAGATAACAGATTTAATGAGATAATTGAAGATATTAATCTTGAGACGACTGAGGCGGGAAGGCAGAGATCAAACTCTGGGAATATATTTTTATAACTCCGTACAGCAGGATACTTGGATGTCAAAAGTCAACCTGAAATCTTCTGACGGTGGTGTAAACTAGCTCTGTTGCATAGAATAAGCCTGACTGCAGCCCTTAATGAACACATCAAGCTCATTAAGCTGCTTGTTTAAAGCTTGAATTGAAAACTTAACCTGTCTCCATTTTGTTACTGCGTCATCCTGCTGTCAGCCTATATTTACCACCGGAGAGCTAAGATAAAGATAAAGAGAATTTTGATAACCTGATATGCTGCTGAAAATGTCTTGCCTATCTATAACCATCCCGAAAATACCCCAGAACGAAGTCTGCTCCAATCACAGGAAAATTACCCCATTTACTCACAAGTTCAACTCTAGTTCCCACGTTCTCATGGTAACCAGAACTATGACCCGATGGATTTTATTTTATTTTGGGTAATTGTACACTCAAGAGGTGAGGTGACATAAGTATGGGGTAAGCTCAAGTAAGTGCAAGCAAATATAATCAACAGAGGTAGTAGTAATAGTTGAAAAATAGATACTTTAGAAGCTGTTATGTGTTGTTTGTTCAAGTACTTACAATGTTTTTTTTTGTCGCAGACAGAGCCAGGATTTTCATTCCAACTTGTTCACTGTGTTTTTGCCAAGCAATGTGAAGCTGCCGCCTCATGTTAACTTTACAGGCATGTGAATGTAATGTCAGTGAGTGAATTGACGCTCCACCGTCTCTTCAGGCCTAGTGAAAGACGCAGCCCGTCCTGCCTATTGGGTGCCCGACCAGGACATTCTGTTGTGCCACAACTGCCAACGCGAGTTCACTGCCAAGCTGTCCAAGCACCACTGCCGCGCCTGTGGCGAAGGAGTGTGCGACGAATGCTCCCCGGAGCGTCGACCGGTCCCGTCGCGTGGCTGGGACCACCCTGTGCGTGTGTGCACCGGCTGCAACCAGAAATCCGGAGAACTTTAATTTGGGGGGCTTTCCTTTCACAGAGGCCCAGAGAGAACTGCTCACTCAGCAAGCAGTCAGCCACTGCTGACGTATACCTCTTCTACTCTAATGGTTCTGTCTCGTCTCTGTGGAGAGGAAATCTTAGGGAATACTTAAAATATTCAGTCCATTTGGGGTTCAGAGTTTGTGTGGCCTTTGTAGAACAGCCAGAACATTGGGTTTCTTGACTGAATCTGAACCCACCAGTTTCACTCAGATTATTCATAGACTCAGTATTTTGGTTATTACGGACACAAATCCCTAATTTTCCGTTAAACGAAGCTGTTGAGCTATTTTTATATCATTAAGAAATATTTTAAACTGCATCATTTCGAAGACTGCTAACTGAGAATGTCGTTTGTTGTGATTAGTTTACAGCACCTTAAACTGTTGAGTGTTCTTTCTCTGGTGTGTAATGGCAGGAAGGTATACCTGCAGGTTCCGTTGCATGCATGCGTCGCTGCGTTTGAGTTCTTGCACTAAGTCTTTTTCAGCTGTTGTAGGCTGTTGCTTAACATGGCCAAAAGCCAGATATCCAGAGGATGAAGTTACCTCTTCCAACCTGAGTTAATTTGTCCAACAGTGGGTTCAAGTTTTGGATATCTGGCGTGCCAAAAATCATTCAGGTCATCGTGTCTGTGCTGGTGTAATGTTTATACTTTATCATGTAATTTGTGCTTGAATGAAAATATAGAAGAGTGCAGACTTTCAATGTGGACAACTATTTATATATCGTTATTTAAAAAAACAAAAAAATACAGTCTGAGTTGAATGGCCCTTTCAGAGATCCATGGCCTTTTTACTTGTTTTGACAATGACCTCTTTTGACAGGTGGCATTTTAGAGTATATATGTTACAAAATATTTGCATTTCATGTTTACATTTGTTGTTTTTTTCTGATGGTTGTTTGAATTGTTAATGTTCACTACCTGTTGGGGTGTCTGGATGTAGTCTTCCAGGAGTGAAGAATATTCAAATTTCTCTGGAAACAGGTTTTTCATCGTTCAGTCACACCTCCAATCCTCTGCTAGCTCAGCCCAATAAGATATAAAGAGAAAATTTTATTCAGCTCATCACTTGTTTTGCAAAACATTCATCATTAGAGGCTTTTATATATCATTTATTTTTGTTTGTTTCTTTGGTGTTTGGCATTTTATGACTATTTATATTCTCTGTAATGAAAGTATGTGAACTGCACTTTCATTTGTTTTTATTAATGTTTGTCAAACTGTTCATCCCGCATTAAGTTACAGAGCTTTACCCAAACTTGCATCATTATTAATTTATTTAATAACAAGACCATTACATGCAGTTGCCCTTCAAAGCACAAGATAATGCCTTTTGAACTAAAGTTTGTACTTTATTGTTGAAAGCAAACAAAAAAAAAATAGGTCTTTGCCATGTAGATTCGTAGGTGATGTTCTTTCTCCTTTTGATTCTGATCTCTGATGAGAAAACGTTGAGTCTGGCTGGTCTTAAAATAGATTTATTTGTCTGAGTGTTCCATCAAACACACCCCCCTCTGATATGCTAATATTGCACACAGAAGAAGAATAGGAAATATGTTAGATTACTTGCACTGGAGTTTATTCATACGCACATCAGTGCTGTCTATTTCTTTGATTCTCTCCTATAGTATTCGAAAGATACATTTCATGCAGCTTTTCTCAATCAGCTGGGTGCTACTATTAATACTCCTCTTCAAATCAGGCAGGAATGACTGATGTGTACTTTAAATCGTTAAAATCCAACTTGAAGAAATGGAGGAAAAAAAAGCAATTGTGGAAAACTTGCATAAGAATAAAGCTGTGTCAACATCCTCATGTCAAAACATAATCTGGAACTGCCTCCATGTTTTTGTGTGTGTATGTGTGTGTGTGTGTTTTAAATTTCTCTGTCAAACCTCTAACAGTACAGTGTGGGAGGAATTGATCGTGGGCACTTCTGTGTGTTATGAGTCTTGCTTGCAATACTATCAAACGCTGCAGCTTAAGGTAATGTGAAGCAAATATATTTTTGTTTATCTTATTGATGATGCTAAATTAGTAATTATTTTAATTAATAACTGAAAAAAACTTTCCTTTTGGTATCATATCCCTCAATGCGAGTTTTGTTTACACTAAAATCTCACGTCAGCTATCCAGCATACAGTGAGGGTCTCTTTAAGAAAAAGTGCTGTAATTCAGCTGTGTACAATATGAATACAAGGGAAAACCCTTTAAAATAATTTTGACAGTTTACCCCATTAGGCCACGCCCCATACGCTCATGCCGCGCACCCATTGGTCCACGAATTCGCCTCGGGTTCTGATTGGTCAATTACCCTAGGTTTCCCTCAGAACTGCAAGACGCCGATATTGCGTTACATTGTAGCAAAATGGCGGCTGTCATTCAGAATCCACTAAAAGCGTAAGTATTTTTGACATTTATTAAACTGTGAATAATTACTTTGGTGCCAACTCGACCGTTGGAGCTGGTTGTTCGCGCGCGGCATTTCCAGCCGTGTGCATATGGCAGGCGAAGCTGTCCAAATTCGTTTTTGTGTACTTCTTTCACGGCAAAAGTAGCCTTGCACTGTTCTTTTATTCCACTGGATTTCAACGTTTAGTGTTAAACACGGGCGAAAGGCTGCTTGACATTTTCGCCGAACTAAAGGGGCTTCTCCCCCGCACGGTTCTGCGTGTAACACAACAGAATGTCGTCCCTCCCGGGCTGTACGTTTATTTAAAAAACTGCCCACAAACGTGCCCGTGCGCCGCGACGAACGGTTAAAAGCCGATTTCCTTCGAGCTCGGTTGGGGCACAGCAAGCGGCGGAATAATCGCCTGACATTCCGAAAGTCGTTTATAGTTGCTGTGAATTGTCGACATTGTCAACTTTGGCTCCTCCGAGCGCAGACGTGGTCAGGACCTGGTAAAGCAAGCAAGGAAAGAAAGAAAAAGAAAGAAAGGGAGGAGGCATTTTGTATTTGCAAGCTTGCTGGCGAATTCAACTAAAGTGACAGCAATTTGAAAACGCTGCTGAAACCTGGATGTCACTCTGTGGCCAAAAAGCAATTGCAACATGTATTTTTAACCCTCATTTTAAGCAAATACTCAATCTTTACCTCATTTCTTCTTTGTTCTATTACACCAAAGCCTTGGTGTTAAGTTAGGCATGCTTAATCTGTTATTTTATAATAAAATACCCAATAACTGAGCATTTTCCTGAACGTACATTGAGTTCAGTAGTACGTGACAGCAGCAGCAGTCAGCCAGACTGTATTGATGTGTTCGTATGGATCTGTGGAGGTAGAGCTGGAGCTCCACTGTGCCTTTAAGTGGAGGAGTGCTGGAGATTAGCTTGGTCCAGGATCCTGGGCCCATCTGTCAGAGAGATGCTCTGACAGAGAGGAAGTGTTGGGCTCAAGCAGGAGAACCATCTGCTCCTGCACAGAGGTACCCTGCCACCTCAGTGAACTGTAGCCCAAGGTGTGGACCTGCGGGCCCGCTCTGAGTCAGCAGGCTTCTGGGCACAGATGTGTTGGGGCGTCTTAGTCCTACCGGGGTCCAGAACTGAAAAAGACGCAATCCCAACCTGTTCACATGCCTAATTGATCTGTTTTCATAATTTCTGGGGCACTTTCAGACCTTTTTAGTTTGTTTTTCCCCACATTATGGGACTCGTTTTCTTCACAATTGCTTTCTTTCTTGCTTGCTTGTAAGTCTAGCTCTTATGCAAATATTTGCAACCATTTTTGGATGTTTCACATCCCTCTGTGTGGCAGCTTGGTGTCCCATTGGGGTTCTGAAAGACATCAGGACATCCTTTTGGTTAGAGTTTTGATATTTGTTGTTGCCTGCTGACTAAGGTGACGCAGCAGTCATGCTTTTGAGTGTGTGTGCATTCATTTGTGTGCAGCATTAGCACAATATCTTCTAAACCAATGGAGACTTTAATGAAACTTTCAAAGTGTTCCCTGGATGTACGTATACATCTGCTCAACCTTTGGAACCACCCTAATTCAAGATGGCTGCCACAGCTAAGCTACCTTAGCCAGCACAGAAATGGTTATCCTAAGCTAAGGTTTGGTGTGGTAGTAGCTGAGACTGATCCCCAACACGTACTTTGAGCACTATCTGAACGTGTGAGATTTATTTTTAAAACCTAGCCTTTAACTGGTATGATCAACTCCGCCTTCCTGTTAGCAAAATATCTCATGAACCACTGCGGGGGTTTTAATGAAACTCTCAGAGAGTAATAATTGGACCTGCATCTTGATCTCATTAATTCTTGGAGTAAACCCAATTCAAGATGGCTGCCACAGCTAAGCCACCTTAGCCAACTCAAAAATGGGTGTAACCCATACAGTTTTATAGATATTAAGCTCAATTTTGGTGTGATAACAGCTGAGTCATCCTTCACCGGAGATCTTGCGGCAGGCGGTATACAGTCCGTCAAGAAATGCTAGGTCTTTAAAATAAAAAGTAGTTGATAATTTTACAATAGCCTGTTAGAACAACTAATATAAGACTAAAATATCAGTTTTTCTGGTAGAATCACGGACTTCTTGACACATTTGGGTTCTTGAGAGTATGCTTGTGAGGGTAATTTAGAAATATCTACATATATGAGCCTTGTAACATGTTGCTCTTGCACATTTTTTTTTTACATTCAGGTGTTTGGCCCACTGGGTGAAGGCAAATTAATTAAAACATTTTCAGATTGGATCTGAAACGACGCAGAACAGTCAGCAAGATGACGCTCCATCTGTGCATTGACTGGATGTTGCTTAAGGAAACACCGATGGCTTAAATACATAAAAAAAAAGAAAGAAAAATGTTTTCCATCTGTTTCATGCTTCTCTCTTTCACCCACCAGGGAATTACCCAGAAAAATCACAGCTTCCATGTAACAGCTTTTCACCAATTGTCTGTGTTTTGTCACAAGAGCTGGGTTTTTATTGGAAAGTGTATTTCATTGTTACTCTGCTGGACTATTTCTCCCTTTTATGTCCCAACAAGCTCCTTCGTGTATCTGCTGTCAAGCTGCTGTTTCATCTCGGAGACGTTTTAGCGTTCTGATGTGGAATGTCTCCTTGCTATAAGCTGTGCTTAATGAAGTGTTTCAATCTGCTATAATTAGCCTCTGTCTTGGGTTTCTGACTCCATTTCGCACGTTTGTCAGATTATAATTAGTCACACTTGACACTAATTGGATGTCAGTCTTGTGGACCAGTTTGACCTTTTTTGTATTAAGAAGATTTACTTCAGGGAAATGAAATGCTGGTTTGACTTTTTTTTTTTTTTTTGTAGCAGTGTAGTTGATGAAGCTGCAGTGTGCAAGTCCAATGTCTCTGTGAGGTCTGCCTCCTGTCTGCGAATGGGACGACAGTAATCTCCCAAATCTGCTGATTAAAATGGAGGCTGGGATATTTAATTAGTAAAACTGCTCATTAAAATTTGAGCCACAGCTGGAGTTTTCCATCGACTGGACTCATCTTTCATCCGCAGCTCTCCTGACACCACATCAGCCTGATGCTTCCCCGTTTGCCAGCTTCCTTGTCACCCTGGTGTTGAGTAGACTTTCAGTGAGCCGGGCCTGCTGTTTATTTGCACTGAAATGTGGAGGTGTACTGTCTGGTTTTGCTCCTGCCCTCAGCCTCACTGTGTTGTTCTGATTGGTGTAATCAGAGGTTGTTGTCAGGATGCAGTCACTCTGTTCAGGCCCTCCCCCTCACTTGTTATGTGGTAGCTGTGACTTCCTGTGAAGCAGCATTGCACCTGCAAATTAAGAAACCCTCTAAAAGAGAGCAGAAAACATGTAACTCCCGCATACTTTTTTTCCACATAAGTTAGATCACTCCAGGGCTTTTCAGAATAGACACTGAAGTTTTGTCACAACGCTCCCTGTGAGCTTCTCTTCGTGTTGCCAGATATGCAAAATGTGTGTTGACACGTGCTCACATTACAGATGCAGTCATGTGGCACGGCGAACCGTTGGCAGAAACAAGCTGATAGCGGAGGCCCCACCGGCCACAAGATTTGCTTTTTTTTTTTTTCTCTCCACTTCGACCTCCTTCTGTGCACACTCATCTTTTCTACTCAGCTGGAAGACAGTGAGCAGCACAAGCCTCCGAGTCCATGACAGGCTCACAGGTTCTCTTCAAGTCACTTCTTAGCTGCTGGAACGAAAACAAGGATAGTTTATTTTTAACGAAACTTGTCTGTTTTTTCTTAGCAGCTATAATGGACCTATTTACACAAAAAAAGGGGGGGGGGTTGATTTGAGAATGGAAATTTAAAAGTAAAGCAGACAACCGGTCACACAAACCAACATACTGTAAATAAGTGAATAGTTTAGGCAGGTTATGCTGCCTAATGTGTCCAAATTCTCAGAGCAGTTTAAGTCAGGTTTGAGAAATCGATTATAAAAAAGGTTTTCTCATGTATTTTCAGTCATTTGATTTAGAATGTTATACTTTTAGTTTTAATAACAGTTGGGCTTAACTAATTTATTCATTGGAAAAGTTTAAGTTATTTATAACTTTGTCACTGGACAGAAAAAAAAACTGGAGTACACAACTAACTTTGTAGCTGAACCAGTCCTCTGTAATGTCCTCCATTTTAATTTGAAACAACTGTTTTGAATCTTTGAGTTAGGCACTTATCTTCGTTGTTTTGGGGTTGTTGTTTTTTTTTCAAAAATTACCATATTTAGATAAGATAGTAAAGCTGTCGTGCAGTTTATGGAAGCTAATTGGACAAAAATATGCATATTTGAAGTTTGTTTATTTTCGACGTGTTTTCCAAAGGACAACCAGAACTCTAGTCAGAAGGAGGAATCATTGCTTATAATATAGTGACTAATATGGATTTATTTTTTTACTGGGAATGCTGATGTTTTGTTGTAGTTAGAAATGTTTTCCACGTATCCCCTATTGGCCATCAGTCAGATTGCATGTTAAGGAATTTCCTTATTTTCTTTCCGTCCCCAGCCTGTTGTTGGCAGCTCCATCTTTTAATTTCAGTCAGGATGTTGATCCCTAAACTGTAATGGATGTTTACACCAGACACATTGGGAGTAATGTTGCTGCTATTTTCCAGGATTTTGTGTGTTTGTCCTGCTGTTCCCGGATCTTGCTTGATCCGGCTTCTTTTCGCAGCGTTGCTTCATTTTAAACTCTCAGCTCCTGTGTCATATTTAAGCTAAAATAGCCTTCAGCTGCTGCAGTTTTGATTTGTAGATTTCATCAAGGGGCAAAACAGGAACAAGAACTTTAAAGTGGGGGGCAAAGTCATGAGTACTGAGAGTAGGGTGTGAATCTCTTTGACCTCCTGTGTCTGTCATCTGACGTGTAGGTCTTGTCACTCATTACAGGTGTCAAAAAGCTTCCTCACCTTTAGCTGGTGCACCTTCTACTCAGAGTGGCAACCATCTGATTGAAAATGTATCATTGTACAGACTGTTTTCTCCTTCCAGAAGTCCTTCAATCTCTCATTTGTATTTTCGGTCGTCATCCGAGCACCCCACTCCCCAGTCTCCGTGTGTATTTTACAATCTCTCATCTGCACAATTTGAGCAGTTTCTTGTCATAACTACAACTTCAGGGAGCATCACATTTTGTCTTGTTACAGCTGTGTGTTGACAATCAAGCACACAGGTTAGTTTGACAAGTATTTACTGCTGGGAACAATTTGCTCACTCAGACACATTTTATTACACATCTGCGCACTAATATTTTCATGAGTCAAATGTTTATCTTAAGTCAAAGACCAGGCTACTACTGGTGAAAATGCCAGAGCTCTGAACTTCTTGACAAATATAATTTGAGTACATCCTATTTTTATTATTTATCTTCTGAATATTCTTGCTTGTTAAAGCCAAATGAAATGGTGGTGTGTGTGTGTGAAAATTGATGTTTTGATTTTCTCTGCAAAGCAGAGAGAATTTATAAGAATATTAACTTGAATAAACACACTGTCTGGGTAAGATAAGAACCAGAGAGAAAGGTTAGACGGTTCCATGCCCGTTTGTTATGACCAGCTTGTTAGCCTACAACCCCTGCTGTCTTGCTTTTTATTTCCACGTTTCCCTCTGCCTCTTGCCCTTACACCTTTCCCCCTCTCCTCGCTCTCACCCTGTACCTGTGACTGTTTGCTCTCTCTGGTAACATTGACACGAAACCTTTCCACACTCTGGCTTTTCCTCTGCCGCAGAGCTGTGTTCTCCGTGCGGAACCGAGCTCCTAATGTGACTCTTCCTCTGCTGAACACGGCCTCAGCCAGTTTTAGGACATGATGAAAGACAATGAAAAGTCAGCACCTTTTTTTTTGTCTTTAGCTTAAGATTCACAGCTTGTCTCTGAGGCTATAGCTCATTAGTTTCTCTTCAAAATGGCTGCCTTGCTAATGTTGTAATTGAGAACACATGGAGGAACTTCATTATTTGGCTGTATCAGAAGAACCTGTGGCTATTATGTGCCCTGTGATATTACTGCAGACTATGAAAAACCTGTTAAAAGTACCTTGTGGTGATTTACTCCCGTCTTTGATATAGTCAAATCAGAACCTGCCCTTGTGCTAGGAACTCTGCTGAGATTAATTAAGTAGGCTAATTACCATACCAGGCGTGTGGCAGAGATTGAGAGCTTGAACGTGAAATATCCACCCCCATTTCGCTCTGAATATTAACACAGAAACCCTGAGGGACTGCCAAAATCTCAGTGGCGCTAAGAAAAGTGGAACTAAAGTGTGAGTCTTTGAGTTGCATGGCGGTCAGAGGAGTGACTTCATATCAGACCCCAGATTTTGTGTCTTTACAGTGATCTAACACAGTCAGCAGCAGTGAAGCTCACAGTCTATCAGAAATCGAATCAAACAAAGAGCATGCAGAGGTAATAATGCGTGTAACCTCTGTAGAGGAAGCAGCACAGTTGAGGAACGGCTGTAAATGGATTGCATTGTTTTGGGTTTCTTTTCCCCCGTTAACAAATTCTTTATAGCAGTGATCAGGAAGGAGGAAAGAGACTCTCTGCTGTCAGGCTGAAGCTTAGATTAAAGAGTTTGATTTGAAGTCTGAACGGCTGCTAACATCAACATACAGGTTGACAAATGTTTTCAGAGACTTGCACTAGAAGTAAATAACTCACATTTGTCCATTAAATTACTGCTGCTTCACCTAAGTGGTTTCATGATCGGCAGCATCAACGAGACTTTTAAACTAACTTACCTTCATATCATAACTTCTTCAAATATAATCACATTGAGCGCTAGTGTAACATTTCTCAGTTATTTTGTCTCCAAATACATTTGCATCAGTTTCTTTTTTCTTTTTTGCTGCTACAGGCGGAAATGATCATTAAACACATTTCATCAATTCACACTTTCTGGCAGTTATTTACAGGCTTTTATTTATTTATTTATTTTTTACCACTTTCTGCATTTTGTTGCATCTTCTCCTCTACGACTTTAATACTCTTCCTGATCACTTCATTTTAATCATTTACACAAAACATTGATTCCAATTAATTGTTGTAAAATATTGTTGTCTGAGCTGAAATTGATTCCTGAGGACAAACGGATGATACAATAAACTTTAGTTTCATCTTTTACAGCTGCAACACTGAAGGGATGAATGGATTATTTCTCTGAAACTATCAAATGTTCATCAATTTCTCTTGTAGTTGATGTAAAACCTAAAATAATTCTTGACGCAGTCATTACATTTTAGTTTACAAATGTTATACATAAATAATTACTTTTTCTGTTTTCTTACTTACTTTGACAAATGGCCTCCTCCAGATTAAACTTTGGTCTGAAATCAGTGGTAATATATGTTTGGCTCAAATGTTTGTATCGAAAATCTTCCTTTTTGTTGGTACAAACACAATTAAACAACTAATGGATGTCAGCCTCACATTCAGAATTCAACAGCTCAGTTTGTGTTGGTCACTGCTGTGACGTTTTTACTTATTCATTGTCTTTTTTACTCTGAGCGACGGGAAAGGATGCGTGCAAAAACACTGGTGGTGTTTCCAAGGCGTTTAATTTTCATTTTGGAAACGTTTCATGTTAAATGAGTCGCGTCCTTCTTGCCTGGAAACGCTGTTGGATAAAAAGAAACACTTACATTTATGATTTCTCAATGAAGCCATCAGACTTCTTTCTTGAAATAAACAGTAATTTTACCTTGCTGAACATAAAAGTGGCTGTTCCATAAAAGTTAAGTGAGGTTAAAAAAAAAAAAAAAATGGATTTAAGTGTTTGAGCAGCTTATTCTCCATCTGTCAGACAAACGGTCCCCACAGCTGTGTTAACAGTAGGCTGCAGATTAAAGTTACTCTTGACCCGTGAAGTTATTGTTTGGACACTGTAAGTCTGCCATCTCAGTACGCTGTCAGTGTCAGTGATCTTTGCTGCAAATGTTCCCTCCTGAAGGTTGGGTGACCAGTTCTATAAGGAGGCCATTGAGCAGTGCCGCAGCTACAATGCCCGCCTGTGTGCCGAGCGCAGTGTCCGCCTGCCATTCCTGGACTCTCAGACTGGTGTTGCCCAGAACAATTGCTACATCTGGATGGAACGCCACCAACGCAGTCCCGGTAGGAAAACACAGAGACTCACACAAATATAGAATGCACACAGAATTTAAAAAAAAAAGAATTGGATTATTAACCTCTTCCTCCCTGGAGAGGCACTCTGCATGCGCCTTATTTACATTTAGGCTACCTTGGAGTGCAATGATTTAAAATGCAAGCTGTTTCTTGAACTGAATTTATGTTGGTAGACCTGCATTTTACATGTTTTTTTTTTTTGTTTTTTTTTAAATTGAGGATTGGCAACATTATTGTCTCCAACTCATCGTCAGGAAGCTATTTACGCCTTAATTAAAGATCAGAGCCAAAGGATTTAAAATTATAGAGCTGCTCCCGACTGAGTTTTCCCAAAGTTTAGGAAAAATGTCAAACCATCATATTTCAAAAGTTGAACAATGTAATTATTAGATTTTTTCCACAGTACTGATTAAACTTCTCATTAGTTATATGTCTTTGGTGTGTAATTTTACCATCATTATTTCCGATGCTAAAATTAATTGCTTCTTTGCATTTGTCATGACTCGAAACTGTCTTGTTTGTCTCGTCATCGCTGTGATTCTGCAGGTGTTGCAGCCGGTCAGATGTACACGTACCCCGCCCGCTGCTGGAGAAAGAAGAGACGGCTGCACAACACCACAGACCCACGCCTGGGCATCTACGGCCTTCAGCTCGGTAAGACCCCACAGCCACTTCTCCTATGGACCGCCTGCCCATGTCCTTCTACCCCCTTTTTGTTTCTCCTCCTGTATTGCTTCTGCTCCTCCAGGCTCTTGACCCCCTTCGACCCGCACAATTACCGGTGGCGATCTGGAATGATCTCGCTAAAATCTCATTGCTCCTCCTCAGCACACTGAGCAGAGCAGACTGCCAGATATTTTTCAGAAGATGAAATGTGGCTGTGTCCTCCCTGGCTGGTAAACTTGTTTTGTGAGAAGTAGAACATGTAATTAGATTTACCACTGCTGGGAGCAGTGAGACAGAGGTCGGCCACAACAGACAGTATTTAATAAATGTTATGGAATGGAGTTTGGCCTTCTTTGGCTGCCACTTGAAACAGCTCACTCAACACATTTACTCTGTCCTCTATATTGTCACTTACGTTCTACTTACCAACTCCCTTGTTGATTGGTTTTCTCTCTCTTTTTTTTCTTTTTTTGTCTGTGATCTCGCCATCAGTCTATGTGATCAGTGTTTTCAGACTCAAGTAACTGTGCCCAAAGCTTTCAGACCCACTGGGATGTTACACTATCCTAAGGAATGAACACCACAAAAGAGAGAATTTCACACAAACAGTATGATGCGTCTTTAGTTTCTGTAAAAGTTGCACCTTTAGTTTTTTGTAAGAAGCCGTAAAAAAAAAATGTTTCGACAGAAATCTCTGGGATTCAAGAGTTTCATTTCTGCATATTTTTGGAAGGTTGCAAGGGCGAGAAGGGGGAACTGGGAAGAGAATGGGCAAGATATAGCAATAGCACATGAGCCAAGCCTTTGTTTCCCAAACACATCCCATTGTAGCCTATTGTTTTCCTCTGCGCTCACACTGGCTTTGACTCCCCCACCGCCTCGCTGTCCCTTCCTCTCTGCAACAACGGTGGCCTGTATGTGCTGCCTATGAGTGCCCAGCGGAGGTGAAACGTGCTTTGATCTAACCTGGCGTCTCTTCTGCGGAGCACGTAGCGCGGCTGACCAGAGGTGGTCGGCAACAAGGCAGCAGAGTGTGTGTCGCCGTCTAACTGACAGTGTGCTATAGAGACTGGGGCTGCATGCAGAATCAGCTCCCTGCTGCAGGCTGCTGCCGGCTCTATTTTTAGACCCCCAGCTCCCTTGGGGTTTGGATGGAGGGAGGGATAGGGTGTGTGTATGTGTGCGCGGAGGTGTGTGGGGGTGGTGGGGGGAGTTGTCTCGTCGCTGAGAGTTGAAAGTCAACATGTGCAGACACAATGGTGAGGGACTGCTGCCACATAGTTTGAGGAGCAGGTTGATATCTGCTTTCCTCACACCTACCTTTTGTGTCTGACTCTCAACCTTTGCAGTCTTTTGTTGTTTCAGCTCATCATGCTAAATATTCTGCAAAAGTCTCTCTCGTGCACACAGTTGAAAGACGGAGAGCTCAAAGAAAGCTGGAGCTGGGGGGCTTTGAAGTGGCTACTCTTCTGAAAGATCCACAAAGCAACAGGATGATCACGAAGCGCTCTTTGGGGAAGAGATTGTGTGAATAGGATGTGCAGATCCTACTGACTGTTTCAGCTTTTGTTTGCTCTACTTTGCCTGCTCAACCTGCTCGCCTCCTACACTGTTTGTTCAGATTTTCCCTGTAGGAGGAAATATCTGTGTGTGTTCAGGTTGAAGTGACAAGCTCCTTTAAGAACATTGTGCCAAAAAGATTCCTGTAGACAAAGTTGACTGAATGTGTCCATAGAAAAACATCAAAAGCTCAGTGATATAATCTTATTTTGCAAAATGAAAAATGTATGTTAGTTGTTTTTTTTGTTTTTTTTATCTGTGTAATAGTGTTGTGAAAATAGTTGTGATGACACATTATCTTGCAAAGAAATATGGTAAACAATGCTCCAGCAAGTTACCACATGCTTTCGTAATTTTTAGTAAAATGGAATGAGAGTAAATATGCTGCTCATACAGTTTGATGCCATTCTGATTTCTGTATAATACGTGTCGTTTTGCTTTTTTCCTTGTGCAGACGGCGGCCTCATGTCCAAAGACGGTTTGCCCACCCAGAGCACTACACTGGAGGCTCTGCTGCGCGGAGGTCTGGACAAGAGGAGCAACTCCAAGAACGACGAAGAGAGCCTGCTGGAGATCCAGGTGGGTTTCAGTCAGACTCTGTGGGTGAAGATTGGTACTCAAGAGCATTGGCAAAATGTTTAAAATGCAAACGCTCTGTTACATCACTCCAGCAGCTCGAGCACACTGGCACTCAAATTGATGTGTGTTGCCCTAACTGGTTGCCAAGGCAACTTGCCAAGTTTTTCCAACTAACCTGTGGAGCTTGTTAACTGAGCGCTGAAGCATTTTTGGACAAGTGGACTGGCTCACTACCGGTCTTTATATTTACCAAGATGAGGAGTAATTGCCACAAAATTATATGTGCAGAAATGCTAATATATATATATGTATGTATAAAACTTAGTTTCTCTTCAGGTGTTCTTTCAGTGAAAAAGCTTTGGTTGAAAGTCAGGTAACCTTATCTCAGTATCAAACATTCCACCAAACGCATGTGGAAACGGGTATTTATTTGTTTGCTTTTTGTCATCAAACAAAAATGTCTTCGAGATAGAAGAAAAATGTCTTTTTCTTTTTACTTTGGTTGCTTTAGGTTTTTATAAAAGTATGCTTTGATCAGAAACTGCACTTTGTCTTTCTTTCTGCTTCAGAGGGTTCTGGAGGCAGATGCAGCAGAAGATGCTTTTAATGATGACGATGATTATGAGGTAGACACTCCTAAGAGGAGACATCGGGGCAAAGGAAGAGTAAGTAACTAAAGGACTGAAGTTGCAGTTTTACACTGTAATCCTTGTTAACGCTTGTCTGATGAGGCTTGGATGAAATCGGGTATTTCACTGCAGGTAGTTAAATGCTTCCCTTTCCTTTTCCCTTAGGGTCGAGGCTCAGGCCGCAGGAGGACAGACCTGGATGATGATAAGCCATACTTCTGTGACAGTAAGTAGAGACAAAGTCCTAAATATGTTTTACTCTCCCATACTGTTTAAATAATCTGTAGATGTAGACTCGCTGATTTATTCAATGTCTATTCTATAGACAAAATAACATCTGTATTCTGCTCATTAAAATGCCTTTTCTCTGGAAAGTACAGTCAGAGCTACTGTTGTCAGTTTTTAGTGTATTTTTCAGAGTAAAAACCACAGGGTGAATGAAACCAGGTGAATTAGTGTCACTGTCACCTCCAGTGTTTTTTGGCATCAGGTTGCAGGTGGAAAATCCAAGAGAAATGGTGTTCGATTTTTGCTGTGACTCGACTTGGATAACACATTCTAATTTTCAATTTTCTTCTTTTGACGTTTCAGACAGATATAGACAGAAGCAGAACTCAAAACCTCTGACCTCAGGTACTTTAATGTGTTGGCTCACTCTTTCAAAGATACATGTGCTATTAAATAATTGACTGGTAGTGTTGAAAGTGGTGTAATGTTTGCTTTTGGGTGGTAGTGGTGTAAATTTGAACTACAGTTGTTGTTTTATTTGACACTGTTTTAAGCAGATTTTATGGTGTTACATGTAAAAAATTTCTGCTGACGCCATTTTTTTCTGTGCTTGATAATACAGCTTTTTTGTTATATCTAGAACACAAAAATGTATTTAAATGGTACTGTGGCCCATAGTGTGCTTTTTGACCTACCTAACACTCAGTTAATTAAATTTTTATCCTCAACACAAGTTGTCAGGAAAGTTAAATTACTGCATTTATAACGTCTCTGCTGCCAAAATTCTATTAAGATAAGAAAATGCAACTTTTTTAGTGGGACTAAACATCCACCCTGTGTTTGCTTCAGTCTGTACAAAGCGATACAGGAACCGCACAGGACTTAGTTACCACTACACCCATTCCCACCTGGCAGAGGAGGACAGAGCTGGGGAGAGGAGCACGGTGGCGTCTCGCGCTCCCTCTGCACCACAGACTGACAGACACAAACGTAAGACACCTGGAGCTCCCGTGAACTTGTATTCAGATGTTTTTCTAAATCTCTCCCCAAATCTATGGGTCAAATGCAGCCAAGATCTGTGGGAATGTTGCCTTTTAACAGGAAATGGGGACAAAATAGAAACAAACTGGAAAGCCTCATCTACCAAAGAACAACTATGAAACCAGTTGATCTTTTTCAGAAAGACTCTGAAAGACTCCAACTACTGTATATGGATCTTTATTGTAAAATGCTGACTTGCATAAAGTTTAATCAGCCATCAATACAATTTTGACTTTTTTCTGGTATATTTTTTTTTTCTTTTTAAAGGTCCAAAGAGCTCTGGTGGGACCAGCATACCCAACAACTACTGTAACAAATGCCATGGCTCAAACAGGAAAATGGGTAAATCTGGGTCTTCCTGCTCCGCCTGTCAATGCACAAGTGAGTTCATGTACACCGGTGTAATTTGTAGTAGACCTTTGTCTGTATCTCAGCTAACAGCACTTGACAAAATACAAGCACACCTGCCTGATTTGTGATTGACTCACCTGCATTTCATCACCTGCTCACTGCCTGATCCTCTCCTATCCTGCGTCCCAGCTGACCGCGGAGAGGAGAAGGAAGACGGGACGTTCACTGGAGCCGAGGAGCTTTTTGGCACCACCTCAGAGAGCGACACTTCCACTTTTCATGGCTTTGAGGACGACGAGCTGGAAGAACCAGCCACAAACAGCAACGGAATATCCAACCGTCACAGATAGAGCAAAAATCTTAGATATAAACTGACTTTTTTTTTCTTTTTTTTTTTTTTTTTATGAATACGGATAACCCCCCTGGCAAAAATCAGCTGCTTCTTTTAATGTTTTTGTTTGTTTGTTTTGTTTTCAGAAAGCACAAAGTGATAATTTCAGGACAGACATGCAAGTGGTATTTTATCTACTGAACATTTGTTGAATAATTTATGAAGACATTTTTTTTATATTACACAGCATAAATGAACCTTTGATGCAACAAATGACCATTGGGGTTTCCTAAAACCAGAAGATATTTTTTTTGGAGTGTGTGCATTTTTTTCTTCTTTTTTTTTCTCCCCCTCACTGGCAAAAAGGAAGCAAAATGCTATGAACAAAAACACTGGAGAAATCACAATATTTAACAACTGAAACTTTAAAAGGCGCAGACGTTGAGTTTGGTAGATTTTTTGAATTTTATTGCAGGCAATGTTTGCATTTAAAGACTACTGGATGTTTTTCAGCGGGACTTTGAAGACCTCTTCCTCTGCTCTCACTCTTAATTAAACGTGTGAAAATGAAGGAGAACCACAAGCCACTGGAAATGTTTGAGGAAACAAACATTTGCAACATTCATGTTAAGTGTCACTACAAACGAGGAACATAATTAATCGAAGGTAAGCCAGTGCATTTTAATCAAATGTGTTACGACCCCCTTTCTAACCTGCAAGGCAACCCTGGATTTTACTGAAAATGGTAACAAAATAGTGCATCAAATGTTTGTTCTTTAAAAAAATTTTATGACATTGTTTTTATAAACATTTTAATATTTAGGAAACTGAAGTGACCAGGCATATATCCTTCAGCTGACTTCTGAAATGTGTGTTAGTAAGCTTAAAAAAGAGACTGGATGCCACCTCCATGTGGGCCCACCACAGTGGACCAGATCTTCACCAAAGGGGTCACGGGTGTTTGACTCTCCAGTCTGCATATGTTTTGTAGATCTGGAGAAGGCTTATGACCGTGTTCCCCGAGGCATTCTGTGGGAGGTGCTGTGGGAGATGGGGTTGCTTTTAAGAGCAATCTAGTCCCGGTATAAACAAAGCAGGAGCTGTGTCCGCATTCTTGGCACAAAATCGAGCTCGTTCTTGGTGCGGGATGGACTCCACCAGGGCTGTCCCTTGTCTCTGATGCCATTTGTGGCGTTCATGGACAGGATCTCACGGTTATGGAGAGGAGTGTGTCCGGTTTGGGAACCTCAGAGTCTCGTCTTGGCTTTTTGTGGATGATGTGGTTCTGTTGGTGTCTTCGGGTCATGAGATGGGATGAGAGTCAGCTCCTCTAAGCCTGAGGCCATGGTTCTCAACTAGATATGACAATCCGTGCCGGGAATGAGTCTTTGCCTCAGGTAGAGGAGTTCAGATATCTGGGAGGCTTGTATACGAGTGATGGTAGGATGGGGCGGGATATGGATTGACAGATTGGGGCCTTCTCTGACGTAATGAGGACGTTGCTTTAGTCGATTGTGGTAAAGAAAAAGTTGAGTCGAAAGGCGAAACTCTCAATTTTACTGGTCCATCTACGTTCCAACCCTGACCTGTGGTCATGAGGTTTGAATTATGGCAGAAAGAACGAGATCCCAGATTAAAGGAGCTGAAATGACCTTCCTTCATAGGGTGGCCAGGCTCAGCCAGAGATGAGATGAGGAGCTCTGTCATCTGGGAGCTCAAAGTAGAGCTGCTGCTCCTTCACATCGAAAGGAAAGGATCAGTTGAGGTGGTTCAGGCATCTGATTAGGACACCTAACTTTGGAGGTTTTTCGGGCACTCTTCCCACTGGGAAGAGACCCCTGGGCAGACCCAGAGCTCACTGGAGGGATTATGTACCCTCTCTGGCCTGGGAACGCCTTGGAATTCACCAGGATGAAGCTGGAGAGAGTAGCTGGGGAAAGGGATGTCTGGGTTTCTTTCCTGGACCTGTTGCCTCAGCGACCCGACCACAGATAAGCGGTAGAAGATGGATGGATGTTAGCAAGCCAGGGCTTTTTTTTCCTGTCCATTACAACTTGATGTTTAAATATTATTCTTAAATTGTTAAGCTGGTTTTGCAAACATTTTACACAAAGTGGTGAACTCCTCTGACTCATTTTAGCCAATAGGTAGAACTAAAAAAAAAGACTGGTGTTCCTGCAGTTCCACTGTTTTTAAACTGCATTGCTAGGCATCCCTTAAAAAATGTTGCTTTTGATATGTCAACTCAAATATAGAGGTAAAATGACTTTCAGCTCAGTTTATCCACTTCATTTTGAAAGAGGACTGCTATTAATCACAAAACAGATTACTGCAGTTAACTGCCAAATTATTATACAACAAAGTGTGAAAAACCAAATAGATTTGGTGTAATTTGGCTGTAGATGTGAATATCTAGTTTTGTTTTTTTAAACTGCAGTGCTCTATCTGGCAAATGTTTTTGGTTTTTGCGTGTGCTTAGGAAAGCTAAAATGTAATGTTAGCCATGTTTGCAGTGCAGCACTGTGGACCACCGAAGGCAATAATTCTTAGATGGACTGCCATTAAATTTATCATTATATTTATATATATTTATATATCGTCTAGTGCTTTGTTTTGTGAATTAATTATTTACATTCACATCTGCTGGTTTGTGCTCATTTTGAAATGCTGTCACGCTAAACATCAGCAGGTTTGCAGCTCTACTGTAAGCTTAGCACTTAGCCCAATTGATTGCTGTGTCTTAAGTCAGGGCTTGCAGTGCTGCTTGCATGACTGCAGACCTTTAGTCTTGTTCGGATGTATTACGTGCGAGTCTAACCATTTCTATTTGTTGTATAGGAGTCGTCAGCACATTGGCATGTGGCCCAGTGCTGGAGGGATGACCAGTGAAGAAGAGGATTTAACCCTCAAAAAACTAATGAGCCTTCATGTCCCTCCTGGTTTGGGCCTAAAATAAGCAACTGAAACGGATGAACAGGCTTCCACAAGCCATGTGGCTTAATTGAAGCAACTGCTCCCTTGACAATATGTATCGACTTCTCGTGAACATTTGAAATGTGAGCATCCGGCTTCATTTCATCCTAACTGCACTGTGCTGGAGCTGCTCTCTGAGCTATGGGAACACTAAAGGCTAGGCCTTTGAACTGTTTGTGCCCAACGGGTGCATTTGGGGGCCCCAGCGGCCCAGCTTGCCCACTCCTGCTCTGCTGTGTGATCTGATGTGACACTAAGACGTCATTATCCTCATCACTGTGCTAGCCTGCCGCTCCGCGCTGGAAACCGGCTTTGACAGCCATCACCCCTCCAACCTGATTGGACTAGTGACCCTCTGACCCGCAGCCATAAAGATGGTGCTCCAATCCACCACTATTACATGCAGACCTCTGGACTACGTAACCCTGACATGGACACAAGGTTTTGGATTTTTTTTTCTATTTCTTCTGCTTTTCTTCTTAAAAGGATTTGTTCACTTTTTTGCACCTTTTCTCTGCTGTAGAACATTTTTATGTTTTGTGCTTCTTAAAGTTTGATTAGTTCTTGGGTTTGTTCCGACTGTATTGATACCTCTGTCCAGATCAGGTGCACAAAACCCTCAGCAACTCAGGCATCTTTCATTTCCTCTGCTGTTGATTGTTCAGCTAATCAGCCCTAATTTGTGATTGTATTCAGCTAACAAGGAGGGACAAAGACACCCACACCATGATTTTATTGTTAGAATCAACTCATGGGAACGATTCTGGGACACAGCGGTCTCATATAGGAAACACCTGCAATAAGAAGATCCATCAGCGCTTCTTTTTTTTTCCTTTTTTCTTTTACCTAGTGTCATATATCCCAGACATAACCTCCTTATCGTTTTAAAATTTAAAGCCTGAGAAGAAGCCCTGTCTCAGATGCATTTGAAAATAAAACTTGTTGCTAGTCGAACACATCTGTGCTCAGATTCCTGTCCTGAATTAGAGGCAATAACTGAAAGTTCTTTGCAACATTTCTGTTGAGTGCTTTTTGAGGGCTTAATTGCTTTCTGACATTTAGAGGATGTTTTGAGTACTGTATCAAGAAGCTGTTAAGTCCCACAGTTCACACCTACAGTGTTAAAGGTGTGTGTCCAGGTAATAGCTGCTCCGTTATTGAAGCTAACAATTATTCCAACGTGTCTGTTATGACTTGTTTGTGCATTCAAACCACCTCTCCTCACTTCCCTCAGGGACCCCACAGCAGTTTCTCTCCGCAGGACAAAGAATGCGTCTGAAACTCTTATCCTTTATCTTGCCGTCTTCCTTTGCATCAGTTATGTGCCGTTTCCACAGTAAAACGAGTCATTGTGTCTGTTTAACTTCCAAAGTTGCGCCAGTAAGTGAAAGCGTGTGTCACGACCTGCTACGTGAACAGGCGAACTACTCGCATCTCTGAACAAAAGGAAAAAACAAAACAAAAAACAAGCTCCTGTGTGGAAATGTTAGTCATGTCTGCTTAAAATATGTGTCTCCTATCGTTAAAGAGCCTGTATACCTCGTCACAGACACAGCAATAGACCCTGGTACTCTCCTGTCAAGCCTGCAGAGGGGGCTGGAAAAGGAGGATCAGGGTGGGAACGGAGCCAAGAAGAGATGAAATGGACATAACCAAGTGGTTTGTTTTTCTGTTTTGTTTTGTTTTGCTTTTTTTCTGCTGTAAATACAAGTCTAAAATGAGAGAATGAAGAAGTGTGTGTTTGTTAAACTATTTTTATTGTTCTGAAAAAATAAAGAAAAATAAGGAATGAATGTTAGCAATGCTGTTTTTCTGAGGGGGAGGAGGGGAGGAG
>NC_051439.1:14454989-14466268 GCF_001649575.2 Kryptolebias marmoratus
GGGGGGTGAGAAGTAAGGACTCTAGACTGGACCAATAAGGATGGAAGTGACCCTTAAATGTGCTGAGTTGACCAGAAGTAAAGCCTTAAATCAGACTTTTGGCTTGGTTATTGTAAAGTTGGATTTTTGTCTTTCATCTGCATTCTTAGTCTTGAAGTTACCTTTTTTTTAATATAAACGGTTAAATCAAGTTTTATAGTGATGTCCGGCTTCTTAAAAGTTACCCCATTTTCTTGTCTTGCCCGGGGAGACACGACTGACTCCTTTTGTGTCGTGACTCGGAACGACAAACCTCAGCAGAGAGCAGACAGGTCCAGAAAGTTTATTGTTTGGTACCCATGAATAGATAGCAGGTGCTTGAGTGTTTTACAGTGCCAGTAGTTATCTTGCTGATTGAGAAACTAAAAGCACAAAATGCCCTGAATATGTAACATGCATAGTAATGTGCCCATATAATCATAAAGTGTGCTTTTTGGATAACAAAATGTAACCAGTTTAAATTTACAATGCACTTGGTACATAATGTCACTGTCTTTATAACATTTGGTACACAGACTCAAGTTAAGCATCTCTCTACCCTTATATTTAAGAGGTTACTTGTTTAGGACATTAATAATAATTAGTAATATGACCTGTACAGTGCATTTCAATGACTCTACTAGAAAATAACAGATGAGACTCATTCAGCGGTGTCACTGTAGCAGTGAGCGGCCACATGGAGGAGCTGTGAGAGTAAATCTTCTGTTCCAGCTCTTGTTGTGTGCAGAAGAAGGTGGCAGCCACAGTGGAGCAGAGAGGCCTCTTTGTTCTGTGTGCAACACGCATAATCAGCCGTATATTGTTCCCACTCCAGAGCTTGGGTGTCCATTCACCTGCGAAATGTGCTCCAGTTCAGGACTGTTTCCCATGTGTGTGTGTGTAATGTCTGTTGAGAGTTCGTCCATGCTCTCCGCTCCGTCGTGGTCCAACATGCACCATTTTTCACATAAGAACACATGACGGTTATTAGACAAAAACAAAGCATCGGACATTGGTTCGACAAAATAAAGGGTGTGGTATTCATGCAGTAAACAAAGCAACAAAACATAAATAACCCCAACATGGGTGGCAGGCCTCGGACGATCAGCCGCTTCAGTTTATCATTCATTACGGTGTGAACACAGCAGAGTAGAGTTGTGTAACACTCTGTAGCTGGTCCTGTGATTTGTACACCACTAGACCCCACCACTCTATGGCACTGAAAACTTTAAGCACTATGCTATAGTCGGAGACTTCGTGACTGTAAATGTACCTAATCTAAAAGCTCAAATCACAATGGTTCGCTCAACCATGCTCGTGAGCCACGTTTTTAGGCCTCTAAGGTATTCACACAGACTTTTGGAGTTGATTTATTTCACCGGAAACTTTGTAACTCGAAGCACGGGACTTGTGAGAGCCAGCTGGCGTAAACCCACCTTTGCCACGAGACTCATTGCGAAGCTCTGTTGTAGAAACACTAAATTGGACATTTAGATGAGACATGCAACAGTGCAGTATGATTGCTACATTAAGCCCTTATGCCTGATTCTGGAATGTAGTGAAGCTCAAAACATTACACCTTGAAAATCAGGTTTGTGGACGTAATCACAGAAAACATGAGGGGTAAAACGTGTTTTTTAATAACTGACTGTGCTGACTGTTTGACTGACTGGTTATATACTTCTTAAAAAACATAAAAGAGGACCTTTAAGAATATAAAAAGAGGTTGGATTAAATTCTAAAAAAAACAAAGAAAGAAAAGACTGCAGACTTGTTTTTATTGGTCGTTGACTTTGGAGATCAGAGATGTACGTGAGACGGGTTTGTGTCTGATTTCTGTTGAGGGGAGTTTGGAATGGCCCCAGCTATTTTTGGATCGTTTTCATCAATTCAAAAGAAGCAAAAGGAGATTCTGTCAACACAAAAAAATAGACATTTAAAAAAAAAAAAATTTAAATCAATCATTTTAGTCAAGCCTAAGTTTCCGTTTGCCACTGAAGTGATAAAGAGGAAGCAGCTTTTGTCTGGATGCTGCATGCCGTGTGATTTTTGTTAGCTGAGGTTCCTCTTGTAGCCATCATCTTTTCCTCAGTGGTTCCATTCGGGGTTTTCACCCTAGCAGGCCCGGAGCTGCACTACCAGTATCGCAGCAGACCTCGGATCAGTGTTCGAGAGGCTCCACGGCAGCCCTTTCCACCACAGCTCCACTGTCTGAGCCCCGGCCCCGGCCCCGGCCCCTGTGTGGCTGTCCCCCCACCAACAGGGTCCAGCTGTTCCCCTCCAGTACAGGCTGTGTCAGGACGACTGCATCAGGCCTGTCAGGCGCTTTCCTGTCAAAGACTTGCCCTAGAAAGTTGAAAAAAAATAAAAATACAACAATTAATTCTGAGAAATTGAAGTAGTAGCACTCCACAAACCATTAAAGTACTATTACATGTCACTTTAACCAAATGTAACCTCAAATCTTTAGTTTTGCTTGTTTAATATTCTAGGAATTTCAATTTCACAAATGCAAGGTGAAATTTACTATTTTTCATATAAATGATCAAACGTATTAAAGCTTTTAAAATGGCTAAATATTGCACAGCTCACAAATAAGTAAAGATATGTAATTTATCTGCTAAATTTGACTCATTTTAGTACATTTCATAAACCCTTTTTTAGAAACAGGCACTCAGTACTCAAATTCTATAAAAATCTGGGACATTGTGTAAAACGTAGATAAAGGAAATATCATAAAAATAGTTAACACAATTCAAATTTGAGGAGGGGATTTCTGGTTGAAATGACATGGAAAGACTTCTGCCAATAAACTGATTTGGTCTAAAAAGCTTTGCTGCAACCATTCACGCAACTAGAATGTTAACGTATTTACACAAACACACACCTAAAAAGCCACAAAGGAGTGTAATATGGTTATAACTGCAAAAGCCACTGATAGTGAGGCAGCCAGTGTGGTTTCTGTGATATGAACAGCCCCGGCTCCAAATGACTTACCACACTGCGGGTGAACTTCTCCAAGGAGGTGCGGCGGCCCTGTTCAGTGTCTGCTGGCTGCTGTTTTAGGAAGGGGGGGAAGCAGGGTGAGTGTTTGGGTCAGGTATGCGTGTTGACGGGGATTCGAAGTGATGTCATTAGTGAGGAGCAGGGGGATAAAAAGGGGAAGGGGAGGGGGGGCCAAGCATTGCAGAAACAGGGGCCAAGGACAAGTGCAAAGGGGGGGGGGGTGTTTAAAGGAAAAGGATGTGGGATTAGTGACAGGCCAGCAGAGGGAGCAGTGTTCAAATGAGAAAGGGCAGAAAGGCTAGCATGAGCAGAAGAAGCTGTGATCTGCTGAAAAGCTCCATATTACACAATTAAACAGCTGTTCTTAGCCACGCAGGTCTTACAAAGGAAGTCGGCATAACAATAAAACAAATTAAACCATTAGGCTGTATCTGACACTCATTTCTATGGTTCTGCAACAGCTGTGCGCTGTCTCTTTGGTATCTACACCGTGTTCCTGTTGCACAACAGTTTGGCATATGATGTAATGTTTTTATAAGGCTGTTCCCTTCACTCTTTGAATAATTTAGCAGCTTCCTTGCTCCCGCTTTTAGGCCACGGCGGTTTTGCCCTTTCGGGGCTCTGTTTATCTCATAATGCCTTGAGAGCTCACACATGAGCTCAAAGTGCCAATAAGACATTAGGAGGACCCCTCTTTGTAGATGAAATGACCTTTTAGATGATTAAATGGTTTTGTTTCCAAAATATTAATGAATTGTTCTGGAAGTCAACTGAAAGTCATAATTGGAAAAGTGCAGAATATTCAGCTAATGTTTATTTACATTAAAATACCTGCAACTATGAATACTTGGTGTTAAATGTCCAATTTCAAAGCAATATCTCAATGCATTGTGGTTGAATAATTAATATTGGAGCTAGACTAATAAGTTTTAGGGCTAATTTTTACTATTATATATACTGTTGGGTGGACAAATTTAAAGCTTAGAGTTGTTAGACCCTGTAAGATTTTTGTATTTTATAACCATTAACATAATCAAATAAAAGAAAATGTTGCCAAAATGTAGCTTAATTACCAAGTAGTATCTAAAAAGTCCCTAAAACTTTACATTGGGTTATTTATGCAAATTATACTAACTACTTTTCAACTTGTACCGAGATAAACTGTATTTTGTTTATTGCACTCATAAAGTTGTCACTTGGTTTGTTTATCTTTTTAAATCATAAGCAAAGCATCAAAACGGTTTGAGAAATGAGGAGTGCGGTAAGTTAAGTGCAAAGCAGAGGAGGTCAATGTCGCTGAGTGCAACTCACCTTCTTTCTGGCCAACAGGAGGTCTTGGTAGATGTTGGATCGCAAAAAGCGTGCATAGCTGTCACTTTTCATTAGCTGGAATATGTGCTCCTGTGGGGGGAAAAGAAAAGGGACATGAACAAGGAAGCTACAAGCGTCTGAGAAAAAAAAAAATCAAGCAAAGCTGTGAATATGTTAATACTGAGTGTGCAGAGCTGAACAACAGGGACCATTAAGACAGAGCTGAGTAATGTCCTGCCAGTGAGAGGTGCTGCAATGTGCTTTTAAAAGCAGAAAAATCCACAGCGAACCCCCCCTGAAAAAATCCTCTCCATGGCATTACTCGCCTCATTAGGCCCTGGCACAACACACTCCGTCATTCTTCCTGTCCTTTTATTCCTTTCATTCATTCACTTGTGTAGCATGAGTGGAGAGGTGGGCTCCAGAAAGAGGATAGGAGGGAGAATGAGTGCCTCCACTTGTGTTGTCATGATGTAGTACAGGGTAAACCAATTTCATCCCATAAAAAGAGCTGAATGACATCAGAAGCATAAGATTTTGCACTTTTTAATGCATACTTCCTGGTGCTTGTAACTCGGGCACTGGCGGTGCTGGAACTGCAGTGTGTGCTCAGGCTTGTATCAGTGCATGCACGGACAAACAAAGTCGGCTAAATCCATCCAGCAGGAAGGAACAGCTAAGTCCACCTGAGCGTCCTCAAAGCTGTATCGCCCTGGATCCTTGAGGTTCTGGCTGGTTCGCTCGTAGCTGTGAGAGTCCAGGTTGATGGAGCTCGGCGCTCCCTCGGCCAGAAACTCCTGCCAGATCTCCTGAGCCCTGGCGGGCACCTCATGGAACGGCCTTTGCTTCAGATCCTGCACCGCTAACCAGAACCTACAACAGCGTCGCACCAAGTTACTAACAACCTCCAAAAAAGAAATCAAAGCATTAAAAAAAACCAACTTTATGACATTAAAAGCCTTGAAGGAAACATGACTGAGTTACGGCCATTTTTGCATTGGCTATTGTCAATTAGCTGTGGCGACCATCTTGAATTGGATGGACTCCAAAAGTTAATCAGTTGTAAGATGTACATATTATGATTGTTTTCTGAAAGTTTCATTAGAAATTGTCTTGTGGTTCATGAGACATTTTGCAAACATTAGAGACAAACAACCAGAAACAGATGATGTTGATCAAAGTTGATCAGATAGTCTCTGTCTCCTGTAAGATTCAGTATTTCTTCCTACTTAACCGATCATTTAAAAAGTAAATAATGTTTGAGAAGCTAACCTCCTCCTAAATATCTGAACTGTCACTTTACCAAAATTAAAGGGATAATATATTAAAGGGAACTTTAACCTATATAACTGTACAGCATGGTACAAAGATGGACAAACTGTAAAAAATGTCCAAGATTTGAATGACAGTCTCACCGTAGATTTTCTGAGCTGAACTCTGACTCCAGAAACTTCAGGAACTGGTCTCGTCCCGCTGGGTCCTTCAGCGCCTCCTCCAGGGAGAAACCCCACTTCTTCACACGCTGCTGGCTGGGATCACGGCTGCTCAGAGCAAAACAAAACAGAGGAAGAGAGACTAAAATAAAAAAAAAAAAAAAGATCTCTCGCTCCTAATTTCCTCCCACAGTCCGCAGAGAGACGGGACCAGCATGTCGGTACACACTGGACCTTTGGGAAAGCCAGAGTTAGAACTCATTTAAGATGAGAAACACACTCCTCCTAACTTCAGCTCTTTAATGTTTCACTTTCAGGCCTCATCCCAGCCCCTCCGGCCTCACCATGTCTCCACGTCCCAGAAGGTTGTGTCGTCACTTATCCAGGGGTTAGAGGGCTCCACGGCCGACACAAACGGGTCGTATTCCACGAACTGCTCTGTGTAGGTCATCAGACTGTCGGCCACTTTGGAAACCTTCATACAGTGTCTGTCCAGCTGGGTGTTCAAGAAGGTGATCTGATGGAGTAAGAGACGGAAGAGAAATGAGGAGGCTAAATAAGGTAACAGCTCATCAGTCTACTTCTCTGACTGTCGCCATGATGGATGAGAAGGGAAGGATGGAGGTAATGATCTACAAAAATATACCCCCATGATTGTGACTGACCTCCTTCTGAACATCCTCTTTGGTGGTCTTCCTGGTTGGCTGGGAGCTTATGTGGACCGGACTTGGCTGGCTCTGGCCATCATCTGGTACCCCATAGACTGACTGGAAAGGAAGAGGGAAGAGATGTGTTGGGCCTGGCTTTGTTGTCATTAGTGTTTTTCCACAACTGTGGTGTATCGGGTGATTGTTGTGGGACCGGGTTTCAGTGTTTCGACAGGGGGCTGAGCGGCCTAAAGACTTGAAGGTGACTTTTGTTTGAAGACATGTAAAGAGAAACTGGGAATCCAACTTAGAGTTTGACAAAACAAGTAAAGTCTCTCATAAATATGCAGTTATATGAATAAAAACTCCAGGAAAATGGGTAACTTGATGTGCAGTCTGTCACCTTTTTCACCCTGTGTGGGTTCTTCTCTCTTCGACACTTGCGGATGTCCATCTCTGTGGTGTTGACGCAGCCCGGCTGTGGGAAACAGCAGAAGAAGCAAAGTGTTTCTGGGTCGGATGACACTGTTGCTCACACACTCTCTGGCTGTTCTGTCCTCACATTATGATGCTGCTTTTTTACTTTACTGTTTGCTCATTTCTACTGTATGTTTGAGGTTGTATCATTTCCACCATCAATGTTTTTCTTCTCTCTAACTCACCACTGGTCGATGAACGTCCCAGAACGCTCTCTCCTGGCTGTCAAGGATCTTCCTCTCCGCTTTGTCCTTCTTCCTGTCGATCCTGTGTGCAGAGGAAACGGCTGACTTGTACACAGCGCAAACTTCATCAATGCGACACAATTCTGCTACAAAATTAAGGCGCACACTTTCCCCCTTGCCACACAAATCACAGAGGGCCAAACTGAAAAGCAAAAAGCAGAGGAGCGTAGGTCCTGATGTGTAACCTTACTAAGTGAGGCCTGGTCTGTCTCTGGTGAGGCCAAGCCCTTACATAACTGACATTTACTTGCTCTGAATTGTTACTCCCCTGATATAAGGAGGCTTATTGCTTCCAGCATAACCCTTACTCGTAGAAAACAAGAGACAATGAATAATGCCACAACTTTTTGTACTTATAAAAACGGATGACAAATCCTAACAACAAAAAGGACTTTTATTGTGCTTACACATAGCCGCCACCAGATAGCAGTCTCACAAAGTAATTAGAAGCATGAACATGTTTAAGTTCATGGGGAATGTTTGCTATATTTAATGCATGTAACCTTTGGGACTCAATGCAACAACCGGATCTCATCAACAGCTTTCTAACCTCTCATAATAGAAAGACACGGACGTCAAAAAGACAATTCAGAAATGAACTCACTTGACTTGAGCTTCAGCTTGCATGAAGATGAACTCCCACTTTCGGGCGAAAGCCCTCTGCAGCCGGGCGAGGTTTTCCTGAAGAGTTCATTTAAAAAAAGCTTCAGTTTGTAATATTTCTTTCTTTTTTAAAAAAAATCTCAACAAGGTAAAGAGATAATGTCTTTACCCATTTCTGTGTGTGCATGTTACCAAAGTATCTTATGAACCACAAGGTACAGTTTATTGAAATCTTTTAAAAATAATCATTGGATGGACATCTACAACTGATTACATTTTGTTGTCAGTCTAATTCAAGATGGCTGCCACTGCTAATCAACATCAGCCAACACAAAACTGGCTACATTCAGTCAAGTTTACAGATATTATAGCTAAAAACTCTGGCATGAAAGGTGGCGGGTGAAATGCATTCTGTCAAGGAATGCGAGGTCCTTAATTAAAATTCCTTTTTTCTTTGATATTATTATCCTTTGTGGTGGGGAAAAAAAAGTTATCAAGGTTAAAATTAAAAATATGTGTCCTTGTTAACGCTCAAAAAAGCATCTGGTGAAGATTTACAAAGTGACCTCATTACAAAGTGAAAAACTCCAACCAGCAGGCATGTTAACAGTGAGAGCAACGAGGCCTGCAGGCATAAAGTGACCTGAATAGCAGAGAAGAGAAGTTTACTGGACAATAGTTGCAGAGTCATTTGGAATATTAAAGTGAGGCAGATTGCTGTTGTGTGCAACAGCACGAGATCAGCACTATAGTAACGTGCCTCTTGAGACCGTATTGATCTGCTGATGCCAAGTAATCCTGCAGATATTTTTAGTTACATTTTAGAGCCAGAAAATTACAGCTACCCTAATGGTGCTTCTGAAAAACACATTTGACAATTTGATAATGCCTTGCTGACAATTTAAAGCCCTGGGAAAGATGTGATATCATTTTATTTTTTCACTTTTAGAAAACTGAAGGAAGATCGGACATCATATTCGGGTCCAAGCACAAAGACGGCGATGAACTTCCTGTTAAGTGTTAAGTCAAAGATGAAAAGTTACTTACTGCCTCGTAGTCCGCGAGCTCGAGCCTGGCTTTATTCTGCATGGTGCGTTTGCACAGATAAATGGCTGGAGGGAGATAGAGGGAAACGTAAAAAAAAGGCAGGTGAGTTTGTCAAAAAGGCGGGTTTTCCCTTTAATCAACATTTCAGCTGTGTCAAGCAACACTAGTGAATATCTTCATGGCTCACGTAGGCTATGGGTTGTCTTTAGTGCCACCTAAAGCTCCAGAAATGGAGCCAAATCAGTCACAGGTCTTGATTTGTTAGACTAATCTTATCCCACATGATTATCTCTGGTGGATGGTCCTCGGAGCCAGATACATTACAGGGAATGGCCCTTTGGATCAATACTCACTGAGTGTCAACAGCAGACCTACGGTGTGAGCTGTGTTTAAGCTGTGGAGAAGGAAACGGCTGAAGGCATTAGGGAGATCTAAGCTGGGCTGGAGAAACGTGCGACTCACCATAGTCTGTGTTCTCGGGTTCCCAACAATTTGAAGGCCAGAAGTATGGAGACTGGTGAAAACAGAGAGGGCAATAAAACACAGCCAGATAAAACAAATACAATCTGTTCTGCATTCTTAGACTTTGTGTGTTCTTGACCTGAAATAAACAACATGACTCCAATCTCTTTCCTTACAACCCACTCAGTCTTAGCAGTTAATCTTAAAATTGTTTGACATCAATTTCTGGTGAGCAATCATAGTATTGCTGCAAATGATATTATAGATTCAAAGTTAATTCCTTTGTTCATTAATAACTGAAATATCACATTTGTCATATATTTTTAATAATGGAGAAAAAAAATAGAGGTAGCAGTACATATTACAACCCGGTAAGTACATGGTTTGTACTCAGTACTTATCTAGTATGTACCTCATGCTTACCTGGTTTTAACCAGGTACTTACCTGGTATGTACCGGGTACATACTGAGTACTTAACTACGTACCCGGTACATACCTGGTACTTACCTGGTTTTTACAGTGTACTTTCCCAGTATGTACCTGGTATGTGCCCAGTATGTACCTGGTACTTGTTTGGTTTCAACCAGGTAACTACCTGGTCTTTCCTGGGTACATACCCTGTATGTACCCGGCACTTACCTGGTTATTACCATCTACGTACCTGGTACATATCTGGCACGTACCTGATATGTACTCTGTGCATACCTGGTATTTACCTAATACATACCGGGTACTTACCAGTTAAGTACAATGTATGTATCCAGTATGTACTGGGTTGTATTATATATTGGTAACAAGACAGAAATTTTTAACCACATAGTATTTAATTTGCACTGTTTGTCATTCAAGTAATTAGACTGCAGACAAAATACAGGTGCTGATGAATTCACCTGTTTGAACGAACTGAAAAGAACAACTGACTTGCTTTCATTCAGCAGTCATCTCGGAATAAAGCAGGTTGATCTGTAACACTATGCACAAAAGTGTGACAAACAGCAGAAGACAGTTGCCATTAAATCTGGGTCTTCCACAAGCATCACAGCTATTTTTAGGCTGCCACTGTGTCTTACAGCACTGCTGTGCAAATTGGGCAATACATTACAGATGCACTGTGGACTCTTTTCAGAGGGTCTGATGATGTGGGCCTGTTGCATCAACATCAGAGGGAATATTTTTAGCCCCCTGCTGAATGAGCAAGTGCGGCGCGCACTGCTCCCCCCTGCACAGGCACAATAATGGCTTTTAATCTTGTGCAATAGAGACAAAGATAAATGCTTTCAGTGGATTGAGGAGGAGGAGCGGGAGGACAATAAAAAGTGCAGCGCAAGCACACGACTGGCTCAGAGTTTTCCTTCGACGGGGTCTTTTACTCTAACTGGTTTGCAGAATTAAGATACTGTCAACCACAGACATTAGAGGAATCTGTGAAAGTTCCTGTTGGATTAAACAGAGTAAAGATCTAAAAGAAAACAACGTTCTGACCCTTATGACCTGTTTAATCACCTTCCTCTTGCTCTGATGCAGCTCCCAGCAGGGATGTGTAGTTATCGACCTTGGTGGGATGAGTAATAG
This sequence comes from Kryptolebias marmoratus, assembly GCF_001649575.2. Taxonomy (NCBI): domain Eukaryota; kingdom Metazoa; phylum Chordata; class Actinopteri; order Cyprinodontiformes; family Rivulidae; genus Kryptolebias; species Kryptolebias marmoratus. Next base: position 14,465,812 of record NC_051439.1, read on the forward strand.
GCTTAGGAAGGATTGTTCTCATTAGCATCACGCAGTAAACACATCCCCGTGATAAACAACCATCATCACATTATTCTCCACCCAACAACCCCCTAAAACATATGAAGGACAGTCCCTCAGCAGACCTCCGGGTACCTGAAAGCGGTAAAGGGTCCCGTCATCCTTCAGTGTCAGAACGTGGTCATTGATGGGGAAGATGTAGCCATGGGCCGCGATCAGACTGCCGAGGTGGATGGCTTCAGCTGGTGACATAAAACCAGGCATAAATGTAAAACTCTTTCTTCTCTATTTTAAGTGCTGTTGTGTTTATTGATAAATTTCTCAGCAGGCTTACCTGGATCTTCAATGGAGAGGTTTTTTATAAGCCACTGAACAATATCTGTTCCTATTATTCAGAAAAAAAAACATTGGTTAGAAGTGGTGTCACAATTCTGAATCAGAGTAAAATTGCTAAATA
>NC_051439.1:14466319-14493561 GCF_001649575.2 Kryptolebias marmoratus
GAGGGGGGGAGGGGTTGTGATTTGCCAGCTGCAGGTCACAGCTGTCAAAGACGTGTAGGTGTTTAAATCTGGCATAATGCTGACAGGTTTGCAGTCCTTTCTCCCTCTGCTCCTGGACAATACAACATTTGGTCCTGCCTTGGTGCTCAGCAGAGGCTGCTGGAAGAGATCGTCAGGCCGTCAGACCTGAGGGAGCCATGCGAAGGACTGACTCAGCCTCACAGAAGGAGGGAGCAATCTCCTTGTCCAATGCTGATGACTCATGTTATACAAAAGCGCCAACATAAGAGGAGCTTTCACAAAAGAGGCACACATTCAGAGAGGACAGCAAGGGAAAAGCAGCTTTTCTGCAGGACAGCATCCCACCACAGGCCTCAGTCTTCCAAGACATCATCACTTAAAATGAGCACCAAAGGTCACACTTGTTTAACTGATTCGGACATGCGTGTTTTCCCCAAGCACTACTGTACGACACAAACAAACACAGATGCACGCACACATTCATGGTACAAACCTGATACGACACTTGGGATCTTGGAGAGGAAGCTTTTAACCGTCCGAATGGCAACACCTCCTGCTTTCTCATCTTGTATTCGTGTAACAATGTCTTCCATCTGTGGAGCGCACAGATAAGAGGCTGTTTATTCCATTTTTATTCTTTCACTATCAGCCATTAGGATCAGCAATTTGAGACACTGTTAGTGAAACATTTTAACAAACATCCCCCAGAAGATTATAGATTTAATGTTTAAATACTCAGACAACAAACATTCAATCTAACAGGACTCTTAAATAAAACACCAAAAGGAAAATTGAAGGATGCTCAAACTAAACCAACCAAATCATTTCACTAAATAAAGAAGCAACCAGTTTTGTTTAACGTAGTTCTACTTCAGAAAACAGGAGCAAGTAGGTGCAATGGGCAAAATGTTGCTGATTTACAGCAACTAACGCCATCGCTCACTTTGTAGCTGCAAGATTGCATTATCTGAAGATGATAATTTAACTGAGAAAACCAATCACAGTCGATACAGACTGATATTTGAGTCTTTTAATCAGTGTTGTTATGCTGATAAAAACAGGATGAGCGTTTGAAGCAAAATTTGAGGCTTTTTTTTAAATTAAATGATAAAAGTTACATTTTGAAAGAACCAGCAGCCACCATATATCACACCCATATAGCATCAGATCAGCTGTTTTTAAATTGTTCATGTAGCAGCTTTGAGGGCTTCCTGTAAACACATGTAATCCACAGAGAAAGTTCGACTAAATGCTGAGAGCTGACACGTCAAATCCAGTTCCACCCTGTTGACGAGGCTCGAAGCTGAAGTGTTTAATTTCAACATTTTGGTCTCTGATTGTAATCTAAAGTGACATCCTCTATTAAGCTCAAACCTCAAAGATTAAAGTGGACTCACCACAACTTGTGGTAATAGACACATTTTAGAGGGATTTCTTTTTTTGCTACATCACTTGGGGTTAGAAGTTGATCTGGAAAAGAGGGCGCCAAAGCGAATCCCAGGGGCTGAGATAAATATCACACCTCTGACCGAGCCAGAGCCACAAACACATCCCACATTAGCCTAAAATTAGGTGCTTCCCAACACAGCTCGCCATGCAGCCACTTCACAAAGCAGAGCGGTAAGCAGCCAAACATCCAGTCTCTCAAGGACAGACACACAGACACGAAATCCCTGAGTTAATTCAGAATTTTTTATTGTGTGAAAGCTGATTCATACTTTGTGCTCTTTTAACCATTCATATATCAAAATGTTTTGGCTTGATTTGGAATAGTGTGCTGTAACTTTTAGTATTTATAACTTTTATGCTGTTTGAATTATTTAATTTTATTTTTAAAAAATCCATAGAAATGCACGAAGATCGCTTCAGTTCATTTCCAAACATTGTTCTCTGAAATCTACCTCAGCATACGTGCTCACCTTTTGTCTCTAAAGTTCCTTTTAGCTACAGTTTTGCTATTTTTTTTTAGGTTTTAGCAATGTTTTACTAAATGTAACTGTTAGCCACTGTTTTGCAGATTTTAGCTTTTAGCTACTATTTTGCTATATTTATCTTTTAGATATAGTTAGTGAATTCTAAAGGTTAATTACTGTTTGTTTAAAAACAGTTTTATAGGTTTTAGATTTTATTTTTGTCGACAAAGCTGATTCTTGATAAGTCAACTCGAACAACTCAGAATTTTAGAGCTTTTGTTCCCCGTTTTCTTTTTATAAGTAGTGTTCTCTCTCACTATCCCGCCTCTCGATGATAAGTTGCTGTTTCTGGCTCTTAGCATCACGCTGTGCTCCATAGTGAGTGCCATTCCATCGCACATCTAGGCCCTTTTCTGCCCACTGTTCATTTATCATTTAACAAGGTGTATCTTTGAGCCGTTCACTCAGGGAGGGAGACAGGCTCAAAAATGCAAAGTTAAGCTGTTTCCATCCATAAGAGAGTATTCCTGTTTGTGTGTAAGGTCCCCCCCTCCTTTTTTCCTGTTTCAGCCACATTAGGCTCTCTGGAACCCAGAGACAAAGTTTCAACAACTGACACAAAGTCTGGATGCAATATGAAGCAATAAAACGTTGCATCAGTCATTAGAAATAAATTTTAAAAATCCTCCTAAGATGAATTTTAATAAACCTGGTAATCCATAACCGTTAAACATAGCACCACCATAAAGCTTAATTTAAATTTGTGCAGCTGTTAAATTTAATTTAATCTACAATTAGCACATTTTTGCTTAGTAACAATTCAGTGTTATTCTCCAGGCCACCTACTTGGTGTTTTACGACCCACAACTTTGGGAATTACTGGTCTAAACAACTCCATGCTAATGTTTTTCTTTAGCCATTTTTTTCTTGTTTAAATTTTGCAGCATTACCAATATTTAAAAACAAAATGGTGAAGAAAGTAAAGATAGCACCATACAGAGAGACTGCAGCTCATTTACTCAAATCAAAGGCAAACATTTTCCCTGCCAAAGCTTTTCATTGATAATTTATAAACTTGCCTCATAAGTCTACAGCAAAGCATAGGGTTAGAACAAATATTTCTAAGCAGACAGATGAGCCAGACACTTGTGTGGCAAGATAAGCATGGGCTTGTCAAATGGAATAGAAAAGAACTTTATTGTCATTGTTCCAGGAAACAACAACAACACAGTTTAGCAGTTCTCTGTATCGGCAGTGCACATTTACAAGAACAAGGAGTAAAGTTGGCTCAAAAACAAAGCAAAAATAGAATAAATAAAATGAAACAAAATAGAACAAAAGGAGACGCTATCAACAACGAAATAATAGTTCACTTCTGTCTGTTGGCTCTGTAGAGTTTTGAGTTGGGAAATATTGCAAATAATACATTTGCAATTTATGATAGTGATGCTTTTTATGTGTGGTCCGATATGGTTGGGTTGTACATCACAAGAGAGGGACTGTGAGACATTATTATCTTTCTTTAGAAGATAAACCTGTTGTGTTAAACAATACAACAGAAGCAGTAAAATCAGCAAAGGACTAGTCAAATCCTTTTAAACATGCTGGAAAGTATTATATCCTTTTGCTCTTGTTTAGGAAGAAACTTTGAGCTGATTAATGCTTAACTCGTTATCTCTCTATAGGGCGACAACAGACAAGAAGCACTCATCACAGCAGCAGAAAGTGCATGTTGTATCTTCTAGATGTATAAAGTTAATGGTGTTGCAGCGTGCTGTGGAGGGTTTCTGAGAGCCGATCGGGGCTGCGAACACGGGATAACGGCACTTTGCTCCTCGCCACAAACGATTATCAGCCAAACACTTCTTGTAGCTGTACTGTATGTTTACATTTGCTGCTCATGCGTGTGCTTAATCAACGCAGATCACGTATGTGGGGCTCCCATAAGGAGTTGAATGGTCTACAAGATAGCACTGCTTCTCATAACTTTCTGTAACTCAGATTTGACAAATTGGGGAAAGGTCGTACAAAAATCGACGACCTGACGTGTAAATGTGAAATGTTAAACTCTGGCGGGCAAGCGGATAATGTTAAAACATTTACTTCTCCTGCTCAATGAAAAGCTGAGACAATTTTTTTTTTTTTCAAAAAATGAGGTGAAGCTATTAAAAAGTACGGCCTTGTCTTTAGAAACGAGACAGAACACGGATGAGCCAGTAATAGAAGCTTTAATGATTCAGCAGTCATCTGCACGCCGTACGTCACTGCTGAAAAGGATCTGGGGCTATGAGGACAATGAAAGATGTCCAGGTGATGGGTCGAAAAAAAATGTCCGACCTAAAGATTATTACGACTTGTCTATGAGAGCTGGATGACGATGATAAGTGTCTGAAAAGTTTCCAAATGCCTAAACAACGACTTTGTGTTTTATACGGTTAAAAGTCTTATCTGTAACATCTCGAGGATGACTCTCAGCTGCTTCTGTGGGATGATGTTATGCACACCCTCTCATCTGCAGTTTTTATGTTTATCTTACTGTAATCTGTTGGGAATGTTAGCACCTTGAAAGTTTAGAGGCCATTCTAGTCTCCAAATCCACAGAGATTTATAGAAGGGGTTGTAGTTATAATTACCAATACCTTTACAAGGCCGCCAACACTTCAGGAGTCTGAAAAAATCTCAGTTTATCTTCAAAGGTTTAGCACAGAAAAGGTAAATAATTATTCAATGTCAAATCATTGGGGGGGGGGGACTATATGTTTATACTCAAAGCTGTATGAAATTCCCACTCTGGCTTTTTTAAACAGATATGCAGACATAAGGGAGGTCAGTGAGTGGCTGCCCCCTTTTTTCACCAACTTGTCAAAGGTCACGGCCAAGTCTGTCTCCACTCAACAACAACAACAACATGCCCTGAATTTCTGATTTCCCTTTTATATGAATGCATAAAGTAAACTGTTTCCATGCCTAAAACAATCTCTTTGTTTCACAACTATGCAGAAACAACAGGGGTTGCTGAAAGGAGCAGCCATCTGTTCTTGCAGCTCTGAGGTGTTGTGCTGATGCTGAGATTAGCCTGACAGTGCTTCAAATCCCAGATAGCGTTAATACATTTATGGCTTGTAACTCTACTGGAATTGCTGTTCTAAATCTCCTGCTTTGTCAGTTTCCTCACAGTATGCTTCTTGTTTTTTTGCTTTGCATTCTAATCTGCCTTGAGTGACTTGCTGTGTCGATTAGTTCAGACCCAGAGGAAGCTGGATCGGATCGGACCCAGGTTAGCTGCTTTATACAGTCGGTTTTAGGTTCTTTTTGTCTTAAAACACATCCACATTAAGGGCATTCTCTTTTGAATTGCTGGCGGCTGCAGAGTGTGAAACTCCGTTTTATCACAAGAAATTTCAGCAGCTGCGTTGTTTATCTGCTGGCTCACATTAAAGTAGTTTTCACAGTGCTGTGCCAAGGTTTTCTGATACTTTCTGGCAGAAAAAAAACACTTCCAGTAGCAAAATCTGGCCTGTAGCCACTTTTTAATTTTCTTTTCCCTTTTATTGTCTGTCAGCTTACTTTGTTTGCAAGGTACTTTTGTTTTGCAAGATGTGTAGAGATGAGAAATCAAAACAATTTTTTACACTGTTCTGGGGAAATATGGGCTGCTTTTATTGAGTATCAGTCTCACTACAGCAGACCCGGTGCCATTTATGAATGTATTTTAATACAAATCTAGTCCTCACTGATGGGTTGTATTTCACATATAATCCACTTTGCAGAGAAATGAACAAATCTTGTTATTAACTAGAGAAATTACATTTTGTGTGAATGCTGAGCACTTAATGACTTTGCTGAAATTTACTGAATTGTTGAAGCTAAAAGAAGCAGAACACCAATTAAAAGCTAAAAAGAGCAAACATCTTAAAGCAGCATAAATAGACAAAAACAGATTTCAAACAAAACTGTTTTTGGAGGAACTGAAGAGATCTCAGTGTATTTTCTTTGGAAAAGTATTCGTAAATAAAGTTAAATACTTAAAAAAGTATAAAAATTACAGAAACCAAAAGTCATAGCATCCATCTTGTGTATGAGCTGAACGTTTCATATATGAACGGCTAAAAAAGCAAAGTACGCAGAAGTAGTTAGATTACAACCAAATGTACGAAAACTAAAAAGGAGAAAACAAGAGTGGGAATGCTGAGTCAGCATTCACGCAGTTAAAACAAATAAAACAAAGTACTGTTCAAACTTCCCTGCACCATATTTAACCATTCTATAATTAGGCGCAGCATCTGAGTGTTTTTTTTCTCGGCATGTGAGCCAAAATTCATCAGAAAAAGAACTGTGCACCATATCTGAACATCGCCAGTGAAAAAGTGTGAATCAGAGCTTACATGATGATTTGTCTGCAGGCAATAAGTAATATTCTTGTTTTCAAGAGAATAAAGAAGAACAAGAATATTAATGACTGAAAAACTGAAAGCAACGAGCTTCTTTTCCTACAATAAAACCACAATTTATCAGTTAATTTGGCTTATTTGGTTATTTTGTTGTTTTCTCTTAATCAGTGTCTAAATATGATCAATTTAAAAATGTAGTGACAAAAATCCACTCCTGGCTTGCAACATGTTTGGTGACATATTGCACAGAAACTTCTCCAAAGTACACAACCCGTCACAGAGCACTCATCTGAATGCCACTTTGACCTCTGTGTCATGCTGGCTGCATAATTAAGTGAGTTCCAGGTGGTATGAGATGCCCTGGGGAGTGAGGTGAGAATAAAACCTGCTGGAGAGATAAGAACCCCCCACCCCCACCCCTTTCTCCTCCTCGCAGCTCACAGTACACAGCTCCGCAGCATGCCGAGTCACAATGTGGAAGCTGCGAGGGCTCCTGACACGCCGAGGAGAGCCACTGACAGCCGCTCACGGAGCGAGGCGCAGACTGGAAAAGCCAAGCCAAATAAGTGCGATGGCTGGAAACTTGGACTGCTTGGAGACGTGTGAATGAATCACATTTGCATAAACTCCCTCACACGCTGACACATATTCATGCACAGTCATGTGTGCAGAATCTGAAAATATAAACAGTTTTGGTGGATGTGTAAATGTGTAAATTGCTGTCTGCAAAGTGAGAAGCCTGCGGGGAACGTCTTTTCTTTAAGGCAATAAAAAACAGGTTTTTCCTTCAGATCCTACAGCTCAAAGAGAAAGAAAAACACCTTTTACACTTCAGTGAAGCCATTTTTTTTACTTTCGTCAATACCTTTTCATATATAATCCTGGTAATCAGGGGTTACAGTGGATTGTAAATGCAGCATTGTATTGTACCAGTTAAAAATAGGCCTCCTGTGATAAATTTAGACATTTTATGCTGAATAGCTTCTGATTTTCCTAAGAGCATCAAGAATCTATGTAAGCATTTAAACTGGTGAATAACCAGTATTTTAGTTGATATCATCTTGTCTCCGGTCAGGTGTTGACATGTTGATTCATGTGTAATTTAATTACATAACAGGAAATAACATTCTCCTGAGCCAAAGTGCCCCACAACCCAACAGAGACCCAACAGACAACTGCTTCCAGAGTCCACACTTCATCACAACTTGACTGCGCACCCATCTGGCTGCTCCACAGGGAGACATCCAGGCATGTCTGTCTGTGATGCTTCAGCTCTCTTTAGAAGCAGTTCGACACAGTCAGACGAGAGCGCCGACGAGGGCGTTTGCTACTTGTTCAGGCCAGTTTGGGATCCCCCAAGAAAACAAAAGTTTGGATGAATATTCATAAAAACGTGTCCAGCAGGATGTGCAAGGAGCATGTGTGAATCTAAACTGACAGAAAGGTTAGTTTTGTTAAAATATAAGCAATTAACTTTTGCCTGCTTTTAGAACACAGACACAAAATGTTGTGACACAAATCTGTGAGTGCCTGTTCTAATTTTTTGGATGCGCTGCATCCATTTACACAAGCATGTTCTGAAGCTGTAGCTTCATAACAGCCTTTAGTTCACTGAAATCATCAATCACTTAAAGGCTGTCTTCGAAAAAAGGCATATTGCCAAAATTCTGAATAGATTTTTTTTAAGTGCAGGGGCTTAGGTAGATGAGGGACAGGTGAAATGATATTAAAAAGCTTGTGACAACTGAAAATCAGAAAAATGAGTTACTTTTGTTAGCTTTAGCATGCTCAGTTGTCTCAGGTGGTAGTGCATGATGGTCTATTTTGACTGATGTGGTGTACAACTTCTGAAAACTACTCTTTATTTATATATATATATATATATATATATATATATATATATATATATATATGTTCTCTCTGTGCATTCATGGGTTTTCTCCAGGCACTCCAGTTTCCTCTAACAGACCAAAAACATGCATGTTAGGTTAATTGGCAACTCTAAATTGTCACTCTACAGTATATGACCCTCTGATGGACTAGTGTCTCCTGCCTCCAAAACCCAGCTCTTCACAACCCTGCATGAAAAAGAGAATAATTGATGCATGGATGTTTCACTCCAACATTAAGAAGCGAGCTAGCTTGACTAACTTAGATTAGAAAGATTGTTATCAGTGCCTTTTTTTAAAGAAATGTACAAACTAAAAGTTCATTTTAGGTTTTTATGTTCCTGGGGATCCAATGAGCTGACAATTAAAGCTTTCAGGTTGTTAATTTCTTGTGATCACCATCGAAATGGAAATGCTGCCAGGCTGATCAGGCTGCACGGAGGAGAGGTAAAGCCTGCTCACAAACCAGAGTGACTCATCAGGTCTCTTTTTTGTTGATGTGACTCAAGGAGGACAGAAAATGATGCCCTGTCCTCTTGTAAATGTCTGTTGTTGGATACTCCACGGGTTGCTAAGGGCTCGAGAGCAGGGAAAACATGAATCTGCTGCCCCTCTGAACAGATAGTCCTATTGAAAAACAAAGTGAAATACGGGGGGGTACTTTCAAAAAAAAAAGACCCTGTCTGAAATGAGGGGCATCAGCAGCCTCAAATTGGAATGGCTGCTTTTAGCCGTGCGTGAATCAAAAACTATCCTGGGTGTGACAGTCATCCAAAATGTGCCACTGCTTATTTTTAACATCCTAAAAAGGCTATTTCCTCCCATGCGAAAGAATTGCATTACATGTAGTTTGCTGATTTGAGGGGGATCATTTGCAAAAAGCCATTTACATGCAGGGAGGCGACGCCTCCCACACCCCCTGCATGTTGAGTGCTTGTGCTAAAATCTGGACCCAATTAAGGATCAGTATCTTCACAGCTACTAGTCTGCTATTAGAGGAGAGGAGAAATGGAAGGCCATTTGCATGTGAAGCATTGAAAATGAGAGATAAGATGTCAAAAACTGGGTGTGAAGAAAGCTGACAGACTGAATCAGACAGACGACATCTGCTGCAACCAGCCTGATTGTCAACGTTCTCTTCTATCATATCCCAGCATTTTATTTCTCCTCTGCTTTATTAATCATAAGTAAAGTCAAGCTCTCACTTCTGAGTCATAACGTGCCCACTTTTAAGCTAAAATATCATAAAGGGACTGAAACAGAAGACAATGTGAGGTATAGATGACTATTTTGAGGCTCACTGCTTATGATTGTCTCAGATTGGGCACACATTCCTCTGCCTCGGTCAATACAGGAGCTAAAGGAGGATCCATTTTCATCTTCATCATATGCCTCTGCCTCGACTTCAAATCTAGGACGGCACCAGCTAATAATGTTCACAGGAAATTGGTTTGAGGTGCTGAAACCTCAGGACCATCTGTCTGTCTTAGATGCTGGCATCGTCCCCCATCGCCACTCCTGCCGGCCCGGTTCCTCGGGGCCTGCTGGTAATTAGTTTGCAGGGAGGGAGGAGAGGGGAGGAGGCGTGGTTGAGGCCGGGTTTGCCCCTGTCCCGTGCGCCTGTGGCCCACATGCCTGCGCTTGATGCCTGAGTCACAGGAGACCAGCTCACGCCCTACAGAGTCTAATCCTCGACGAGGGGAAGAGAAGAAGGTGACAAAACCCCTCAAAGTGCCCTGATGACTGTTTTTGGCTTCAGAATTTAACAAATAACCTACTTTTATATTTTGTATTTATTGAAAACCCAACTTTATCTTGAACAGTTGGCAATACTCATTGAAAGATTGCACATTTTATTCACCCACTGCCACAAGACAAAGGTTTTTGGGTTTTTGCCTATGTCTGTGTATGACTTTTACCGAAATATCTTGTGAACCACAGGGCAATTTTTAATAAATCTTGCAGAAAGTAATCATTGAATGAACATCTACATCTGGTTAACCTACAAAGTCAACCCAATAAAAGATGTCTGCCAAAGCTAAGCAACTTTAGTCAACACAATCATAGATTATAAGCTTACATTTGATGTGGTTGTGGATGACAGTCATTCACAGAACATATTTTGTGTATAAAATTATATGAGATTGTGCATAATGGTGTTTTTAAGGTGTGATCAAAATGTCTACCACTCAGTTTCTCAATTTAAGATGATCTTAGTCTAAAACTTTCGCATGAAAGGCAGCAGCTGATAAGCAGTCCTTCAAGGAATGCTGGGGCTTTGATTTTTTGATATTTTAATATATAATGACACATTTTCTTTTATAAAGGTACAATACAAATGGAAAACATGTTGCACTCAATTACCGTACATCGACACACTTCAGCCTTCCTTTTCAATCAGGTTTGCATAAAAGCCTGCAGCAGCACTTTGCATCCAAATGATGTGTCACATCTTAATCGGCTTAACAACGTTTGAGATTTAAATGTTTTTTTTTTTTTTCCTTTTTGATGCTATAAATCTATAACAGCATCTGCTCCAAATTCCTCCCCTCTAGTGACAGTCTGCATGTTTTAATTCACCAAACATTTTATAACTCGGCTCGAAAAGATCCTGTTTTTTTTCTTTTTCAGCTTCTGTACTCACAAGCAATCAATGTGTAATAGGGGGCCCTTGACCTTTAAAGATGCATGGATTTTCTGTCATGGCTGCTAGTGTAGAGGAGGATTTTTACAGCTCCGCTGTGTATCATTAAGCTCCACCCGACCTCTTTTTTTTTTTTGTTGTACAACTGTCACCCACACACAGCTGTTACTGCATATCTCATATCAGCAATACCTGTGTTGGCTCTTCCCATGAGTGACTGGATCTAAGTGGCAAAAAAAAAAAGAAAAGAGAAAAGTGGATCAGCCCAGATCCTTGGACATAAAGCCTCCCAGATTTCCTAGCAGGATATAATTTTTAAAAGCATCACTTCAGATCTAATGAAGAGTGATGAAAACGTCTTTGTTCTTACTGGATGACAGATTTGCCGTGCTGGCAATAAACTCTTGTTACTCCCAACTCGTACGTACAGGTAATGAAATTTCTCCAGCCGGGCCGACATACGGAGAGAAAATCTCATCACCCAGTGCCACGGTGGCTGCAGGCAGTGCCACACACTTGTAATATGCTTTGCTGCACTCAGTCCCTAAGGGGAAGACTCCTTTTTTTCCTGATAGAGACCTGCAGAGGAGATGTTTGCAGCGCTGGCTTTTGTCTCGTTGTCATCCTCGCCCTCGCTCGCTCAGTTAAAAACCCCTAACGATTCTCAGAGAAACTAAATGAGGCCTGAGGTGTCTTTACAGCTGCAACATAGACAAAAAAAAAAAGAAGGTATTTCATGGGATCAGAATCCTAATGTTGAATAATTATCCATAGAATCAACCAACTTGGAATATCTACCAACCAAAAGCTCATAAATCTTGAGTTCTTTCACCTCAGGGGGAGCCAAAAATGAGCCATTTATTATGTCTGCAAAGCTAAAATTTGCAGCTTTAACCATCATGCGCCTCTGAATTATTGAACAGGCTTCCTAGAAAGGAACTAGCCATGCTTTATAATCTTATATCCTTTCAATATATTTCTAAATAAAGTGCCTTTTACTGTCCTTCTCCAGTCACAAGCTATCTGCTTGTGACAGCAGGCTGTAATTTAGCGCTGGGCTGTAAAGCCAATTTGCTCAGCCACACCTGATTTACAGGGCATCTTCGTTGTCTTATAATTTCCTCTGAAACAGCAACAGACTAAGGCATTTCTGAATGCTGAGCTAACAATTAGCTTTAGATAACACGCAAAAGGAATAACTTGAACCTAGAATTCCTTTAAAACTATGCCATGAAAGGATTATATGCAAATTTCAGACTGAGATCGTCTTATGTTGGGAAATGACAAGTTATATGATGAGTTATAGCTATTACGGTCAAAGCTAGAAGTTAACATTTTGCACAATCTCATGTGATATTGTGATATCTTGCTTGATCTGTTTGTACTTTGAGTATGTGATACGAATGACTGGCAGCTACGTTCACACCAAATTTTAGCTAGATATCTTTAAATTTTACTGAGGTGTAACCATTTTTGCATAGGCTAAGGTTGATTAGCTGTGGAGGCCATCTTGAATCAGTGTGAGTTGTAGACGTCGACCCAATGATTACATTCTGAAAGTTTCATTAAAATCCATAAAGTGATTCAGGAGATATTTCGCTACATTATCGCTCTGGAGTGGTCGATAATGAGCAACAAAATAATAAGTAGAAAATAATATAAGTTTGTCTTATTTGCAGAGAAAAGTTTGTAAGCTTTTTTGCATTTTAAAATAACTTGACGTTAAAAGAAAACCTCTTATTGTTCCAAGGAACAAAAACCATTCAGAGCCTGAGACACAGCTTATATAAAAGTATATCTATCACAAATGGAGTCTGATAAGCAAAAAGATAATGGTAAAGGTAAAAGATAACCTTTTGCACAAAAAGAATTAGTTGTAAACTAAAAGGCCACACAAGATGTTGTAACCATCACACACTGAAAAAGATTAAAAGACTTAATGAGAATCTTCCCTTCAGCTGTTATAAAGGTTTTGAGGCTTGACTTGTTTTAGATGTTGGAAATCAATAGACCATCTCCTTAGTATCTTTTAGCTTGTCTCACACATCAGAAGCTCTCCCTGATTCTCCAAATTGAAATCTCTGAGTGCCGTCTGCAGCAGGTAACACCTCGACTCCTTCAAAGTACTGCATTCACTCCCACTTCAGAAAATTGAAACCGTCTCTTTAGTTTAATGGTTAACCAGGGCAGCAAAGAACAAAAAAAAAAGCTTAATTAGTTTCTTGAAGCGAGCACGTGACTGCAGCTGTGTACGGATCATGCTTTTTTCTGAACTGCAGCTATATTTTGGCTGTTTAAAAACTGGGTTATTCAAGACCCTGCTGGCCACCGTGGGAAGCAAAGACCACATCAAATCTAGTCCAGTCTATTTTAAACTCCCTGATTCTCAAATTTTAGTACATGTACCATAGGGGGAACCTCTACTGGTACTCAAAATAAATTACAATCTTAGCTCCAAATATAAACTACTCAAAACAAAACTGCAGTAAAGAATATTTTGGCAACATCTTTGGAAACTGGAGTAAACAATGGTTAACTAAGGTGCTGGTGGCTACTTAAGCAGCATCAGTGAGGTGTCTATGGGACCTTCTAGGAAAAGCTATTGTAGAACTGTGATGTGGTGACATTCTCTGCAATGAATCTATGGACAGCTTAAACTAAACCTATGTGTGTTTTTTTGTATCTCAATGGTTTCCCTTGAATGAATCCAACGATCAAAGCAGTTTAAAGCAGGGGGTCAAAGGCAAGACACCGGCTGGCACAGGTCAGTCAACATCCCATCTCCTTTGTTTAGCCCAGGATTTCAACTGTGTAGATTGTTAAAGATTAAGATTCTTTAGCTAACAAAAGCATTTTTACACAATTTTGCAGGTTTTTAACGTCTGCCGTTGAGGCTGTACTTGGGAAGCTTTGTATTTTCTGAGGTGGCAGTCCGTATAAAAGGTAGGATGGTCCCAGTGAGGTTCTGTTCGGTCAGTTGATTAAACTGGTGCCATAACAAGGGATGAGCTAAAGGTGAAGGCGTTGAAAGATTTAGAGAAGGAGTTTCACATCTTCATGCACGTTGCCAGTCACAGACTGATGGATTTTCAGTAATAGCTGCCCTCCCATTATAAGCTGTTAAATCTCACAAGTCATTTGAAGCACATAAGGCATTAAGCCTTTTCAATAATCAGCTGTTGGGTGTCGTACGATATGTGAACTCAGGATGTAGTCAGCAGCACTAATCTGTTTTATGGACAGTAGATATCTGAAATACGGCAGCGTGGCTTCTTTTAAGAGAGCTGTTTAATGGACTTGGACTACAGGAAATCCTGCAAAAACTTGTGCTTTCAGGACAACATGGAAGTCACACCAAAGCCAACAGCAGCTCAATAATGCTTCACTCATTAAGATCTTACTGCAATATTCAAGCCAACATGCGCTTACAGGGGAAAAGCAAATCACATAATCATGAATGTGCATTTGCTGCTTTCTGCCTGATGCACCCACAAAGCGTGGGAATAACCATGTTAGCTTCTTCTGGTAAAACCACCCCAAAGCACCATTATTGCCGCCTCCATCTCCCGAGATCTGGATAGGTTTTGATAATTATTACAAGCTTAAAAGCTTCGGCACTCCCTTCCTACTTCTCCACTAATGAAGAACCATTTCCAACTAAAGCAAATGCAGTGGTGTCACATTAAAGCCTGGATGTATTGGAGTGTCTAAATGAATTAAGCTCATGTTGCATGACACGTCTAAGTAGCTCGCTGCGAAGGAGGGTGGGATTAATAAAGGTTTCACGCTCTGGTGGGATTCTGGATATGAAGGATCTTACTGTTTTTGTGTAAATGGAAGAAATCAAGCCATGAATAGAAGTAAATTGCCTTTTCTGTGTGCTGAGTGGTGAATGACTTTGCTGAAGAAGCTGAAACTGAATTGTCAAAGTTGAAACAAGCAAAACAAAAGCTAAAGTTAGCAAAACTTTAGCTAAAATCAAAAATTAACAAAACAACCAAAAAAAACAAAAAAGCAACTTAAAACATAAAATAAGCACAATAGCTTGAAACAAAAAACAACACATTAGCTTAAAGCTAAAATGAGAAAAACCGTAGCCATAAGCTAAAACTTGATCAAAACAGTAGCTAAAATCTAGCCTTAGAAAAACAGTAGCTTACCCAGCTAAACAAAAATTTCAACGCTAAAATTCTCTAAAAATGTAAAAATCCCATTTCTTTCAAACAAATTAAAAGAGATCAAATAAAATGAAATATTTTAAAAACTAGAAAAGTTACAAAAGAACAACAGTCATAGACTCATCTCCTGAATGAGCTGAAGGTTTTAACATTTGAAAGGTTGAAATAGCTGAAAGTAGTTAAATGCTAAAAAATGTATGGAAAGAAAACTAAAGCCAAAAGTGTGAATGTTAAATTAGCATTCATAAAATACACTTTAATGTAAAACGCCAACAGATATGACAGATTTTGCATTTAGACCAGAGTTTAGGAGCGTGTTTATTGTTCATCAAGTGAGCTAAAAGAGAACAAAGTTCTAAGGTTCTTTTTTGCTTTGCTTTTCTTTTCACTCGGTTTCATGAAAGTAATCACATCTTTGTTATAGATTTGCCCTTTGCAGTTTGAGATATTGACAGAACAATTGGAGTAGAAACTGGAGCCGGAACTCTGTAAGGTCTCCCACAATTGTTACCATGTTCAATATGACACAGAGGAAAGGTAAAAAAATAAAAAATAAAAAACCCTGCAAAGATTACTTAACAGTCTAACGCCACAAATTCATTTTGAAAAGTCCCAGTGCACCAGAGGATAAAGGTGTCATTTTTTGACAAATTGGTTCAGACCTTTATGACTCCGGCTGCGACTGCACCACACAAAAGCACACTGATGCTTGTCTAATTAATTTTTAAATGCTGGGGAGAACTGTGCTGACAGTGTGTGTAACAAAAAGCAGGCAGGGTTGCTCAGTGGTTTGTAGTGAACTAGAATAAAGGGAATGTTGGTCAGAGGGGTTGCAGGTATCTACTCCGGAACGAAACCAGATGGTTGGGTTTGTCCTCCAGGCCATGTTTAGTCATGCCACCCTACCAGGGTGATTAACATTCGGGTGAGTCATGAGCCTGAACTCGGTGACAATTACGAGTCGCACCACTTAGACTCTCCACCATGACCTACAGTTCCACACAGATGATCCTGCTCAGATGATTCAGATGTTTTTTTTTAATTTAAAACCATTCCTCTCCGTCACCCTATCAAATGAGTCTGTAACCAATACAC
Organism: Kryptolebias marmoratus; assembly: GCF_001649575.2. Lineage (NCBI taxonomy): Eukaryota > Metazoa > Chordata > Actinopteri > Cyprinodontiformes > Rivulidae > Kryptolebias > Kryptolebias marmoratus. The sequence goes on from NC_051439.1 coordinate 14,482,451, forward strand.
TTGGAGGGTGTTGTAATTACGATGTATTTGTAAGCGTTGCTGCTCAGAATATTTCAGTCTGTCTTCGTTATTCTTTTTGTCTCTATCGACAGTAATCATCATCTATTCGAATGTCAGGTGTATTTTAGTTATTTTTCATAATCCGAGAGCGTTAAGTGTCTGAGCAGAGATGGGGGCTGTCTAATGAAGCATTCAGTGATTAAAGTGTGAAATATCTTACAATATCACAAGCAGCATGTAGCTTTTTTCACCTTAAAATCATACTTCATCAGTGCTATTCAGGAGGTTGAGGAAACTCCCATCGCTGACTGGTCCACCAGCTAAGAAATAAACTGTGCCAACAAAGAAATAAATTCCTCAAGGCTTAGCATTCCTCCAGGGAATCCATATCCCCCTCCACCTTGGTCAAACCTTAATAATAACGTTGTGTGCGATCACAGGCAATGTCATGAAATGTCATAAATTTATGAATGACTGTCCGCTACTCCTACACCAAGTTTTAGGTCAGTATCTGTAAATTTGATTGAATTATAGCCATTTTTAGCCAGGCAAAAATCAGTTTTGTTCTTCCTCAACCTTTTGGCGGTGGGTGATAACTAAAAACCTAAAGCAAAGCAAAGTAAAGTAAGAAGCATCTCTAGACAGCACTTTTAAGGTGTGAACACAATGGTGTTAAACTTCCAACTACAATAGATGCATAAAGAAGATACATTTTTAAAAGAGAAGGAGTGCAACAACAATAGATCAGGGTGAGATTCATTCACCGAGAATCCTTTTTTATAAATGCAGGCACTCAGCATGGAGCATCAGCACATCTGATCCTGTGAGAATTGTGTTTTTTAATGTTCCTTTAAAGACATAACTCACCAGGACAAATGTACCATATGTCTCTGCTTTCTTATTGCTCAATCAACTGTCAAATATCCATCAGCCAAACTGAGCAAACCAGGTTATTTCTGCTAAATTCACTGTATACTGTACAAACAGGTGATTTGCTCTGCCTCTTTAGTAACTTGTGCTCCTCAGCTATGAGTGATAATAGAAAGTTCATTTGTCACTGCGGTTTAAAATAGAGAGGACAGAAAAGCTTCATACAGTCAGAAACTGGGCTTATTTAAGGCGGTCTTTGGTGATAATGAGCTAATAACTGAAAGTGCTTTAACCAACTGGAAGCATCAACAAAAATAAAGAAGAACGAAGCATCTTTATTAACCTTTATTGTCCAAAACTGAAGCCAAAATGTCCGTTTATTCGGGTGCTGCTGTATTGTATATTTGGAGCGAAAGTCTGAGCACTATGGATGTACTATTGATACAAAAGTTCTGCCTACACACCCTCCCAACTCGCTAACAACTCGCAATGACACTTTGTCTTTAGCCTCAAATAACTCATTGATGTATTTTAAAAAGCACATCCGATCATTCAGCAGCAGGGCAAGAACTAAACAAATCAACAAATTCATTCATCCATCCATCTGTTTCCCAATGCTTATTTAAACCCTGACATCACCCTGCCCAGCTACACTCCCCAACTCCTCCTGGGGGATTCCAAGGTTTTCCCAGGCCAGAGAGGATACATAATCTCTCCAGCAACTTCTGGGTTTGCCTCGGGGTTTCCTCCCTGTGGGACGTGCCCGGTAAACCACCATAGGGAGGCGCCCAGGAGGCACGCTAATCGGATGCACAAACCACCTCAGCTGACTCCTTTCGATGCATTACATTTGTGTTGTACCTCTTTTTCTCGTTTTCATCCCATTTTACTACTAACTGAATCTGTCAAATTTATTGCAGGGTTACAGTTTACCTTCAAAGTCATTGCTGTCAAATATGTCAGATTTTCACCTCAATCAGCAGCTTTCACGATACTACAGTCAAAGCTGGATTCTACTAACTAAACTTAGCTATTTATGGGACATGAGAAAACAATGGCTTATCCTTTATTGGTGTAATCTAAAGCATGTTATTACATCTGTTACACATCAAACGAAAGACAGTGAATGGAGATTTTCTTCATGGCTAAAATCGTCCCTCAGTCCACTGCAGTAATTTTATTTTTGTGTCATCCACTCTGGAGGAGCACATTGAGCTTCTTCAGTGTCCTGCAGAGAACCTGAGGTAATTCACAGTATAGTCAAAGGTATTTGAGGTGTGCTAGAGCTTTTTGTGCCTCTCCAAGCCGCCTTTTCATTCTGCATTAAGTGTCAGGCTCAGGAGGGTTTGGAGGGCTCTAAGAAGTGGGACACAGTGGTGCCAGCCATTCCCCCTCACACACATCAAACCGCCTCTTATCACCTCCCCTGCATGCATGCACAGCTTTACACTTCACTCCCCAAAAAGCATGACACTGGCTGCATTATTAAATGTGCTTTTCTGAGAGCACATTGTTAGCAATGTGCAAACAGATGGGGGAAACCAGGAGAGGCACAGGAAGGACTGAAGCTTTTCATTTTCCTCACTGCAATTCTTTGTGGATGAGGTAAATAATCCTGTCTACACAATATGCAGGCTGCAGAAGCGCCGCAGATTATCATCCACCTACGTTTTGTTTTTAGGACTTCCAAGACTTTGATGTGTTGGTCCTTCTGCTTTAGGAGACTACAGGCTGACACATAAAACAGAAAGGAGCTGCTTATGTAAGAGACAGAGCACAAAGCTCTCACTGTTGTTTTATCTTATTGACCCAACCAGGAGAGTAGCCCGGCAACCCACAGTTGCACTTAGCATACATGCACACAGGCTTCAGCCCATACCAGCGCCTCAGATAAAGACTCCCATGGTGCAAGTGGAGACAGTGTTAAAGCAGTCATACATGATAAAGCGCTCGGCGAACTCATCCCTGCAGTTGCAAAGGCGATATCCAAAGTGTTCAGCTGGAGCGGGCTATCTGAAGGGCACACAGGAAGAACAAATAGCGGCCCATAAACACTTCGGACTGAGGTTTAGCCTTAAAAGAGGAGAGATATGCCTGGCATGAGGCCCTTCAGGGATATAAGAGTGTGAAACTCAGTGGCAGCGAAAGGAAGTAGTTCAGCTTCCTCCAAACCAGAGCTACAAGAGTGCTTCTGTTAGGTGTTCAGACCCAACCAGCTGTCATCCCTGCTGTAGTAGCTGACTTAATGGTGCATAAAGTTGCCATTTACAGTAATTTTATCTTCCTGCACCATTCAAGGGAGAGATAATGTCTAACTGGTAGTGTGATTGCTGTAATTTTGTACAAAATTTACACCGTATGATCAGATGGAGCTCCCTCTGTGTGCTTTCCCTAAATGATTTTATAATGACAACAAGCTGACAGTAAACATGTGGATGATGACAGTATTTTCTGCTCTCTTTATCCCTCAGGCACTGTTAGATTCAACATCCATCTACTCAAAGGGAGTGACGCAGGTGTGATAACCTGTATTAGTCACCTTGCAGCTGGTGCTGCAGGAACAAACATTCATTATAACGCGCAACACTTTAATGTGCAAGCGTTAAACGGTGTGATGAGGTTATGTGAGAATTAAGATTGTTAGACATGGACGTTTCTCCTGCCTGTGCTGATTTATCCCTTCTTTCTTGGCACCAAGAGTAGCATGCAGGGGCAAATATATGAAGAAATCTTACGCAAAGTGCCTTGTATGAATAGGAAGAAAGTGGAATATGATGTCTCATAGGAACAGATATTTTTCTGAAGACGGAATGCTTGAAATGGGCTTCAATTATTAATTAGCGAGAAGCAGTAGAAAGACTGCAAAAAGCAGCCGAAAATGAAAAGTGGAAAGGTGGTTAAAAATGATTCTCCACAGGAGCTTTATAAAGCTTTACTATGAAGACTCTGCGGTGCTGAAATAAATGATAACGTCGGAAACCTGGATCTTAAGCCCTATAATGAGAATTCCACTGTATTTTAGTGGGTTTGCACGTTAACTGCTAATTATTTAGGTGAAATGCAACACTTAAGGTAATTTTCTATGTACTGGTACCTTTTAAGACCCATCTAAATGAGGATTTTCTAACAATTTTGTACCACATATACTGCAGCCATAATTCTCATCTTCAGATAGGAGTTGACAGCCGAGGATTGTCCTAATAAGATTTAGTTTTTCTGCAGCCATTAGCTGTTTGCAGCTCTCCCACCTCAGAAGAGTCTCAGCCCCCCAAACGACATAGAGGAAAACGGGAGAGCCACTCATATGCACTTAGGGACAAGAGATGTTTGCTAATAATAGTTAGCGAGCTTCCAGCAGAACAGTAAAGTGGCCTTTATCCTCAGCTTCATTGCATTTCCTAGCACAGTGGTGCTTCTTCTGGTTCCTTTTTTGTCTTAATGCCAGTCCTCTGTACATGCACAGCAAGCTGAGAAAAAGACTACAGTACACTATGCATGAAAATTGTGCATGAGTATGTGTGAAACCCACGTTTGTGCACCAGGTTTCTTAGAGACAACAAGACGTCCTGCAGTTATCAGCTTGTTTTGCTCTACTTCCTTTTTTCCTCATGGGTGGAGAGAGACAGGGAAAGATAGTACTGTAGCACCTACGCTGCACAAACAGAGACAACCTCCTCCTCTCTGGAGCACTCAACTTCTCTTATGGCCAAACACATCATGTTCACCTTTGTCTAACTGCCTACACAGTTAACTTAATGCTTTTTGCAGCAGTTATTGCAGGATAAGCACTTTATGCAGTAGATCTAAAAGAATTTGACTTTTTTTTTCTTTAGTTCTTTGAGCTCACGCTAGCTTTAACTCCTCGCAGGTAAGATGCTGATGTTTTCCAGCTGACACAGGCTCCTCAAGCCTTTGGGATGAGGCTGCCAGTCTTTTCCCAGGCAGCAGAGCATATTGGAGGCCATCTGCCTATTTGGAACAGCGTTCAGCTTTCACACTATGCTACGCTGCCCACCCACTGAATCCAGAGGCTGTGGGCACCTGGTCCTCAAAGATCCAACATCTCTCCTCTCTTTGGCCTCTCTGACATTCTACAGGCACGACAGACAACATGCAAGGTGCTGCACTTGGACCAGATTTCATTTAAAAATCCCCCTGGATTCTACCTTCTGATGTTCCCTCTTTAAAAGCTTCAAATCAAAAGTCATATTTACAAAACAGGGAGGACAGACAGTCCTGTCACCCTCAGAATAATCTGTCTGTTGTCACTGCGTATGACTAAAATATGAAATGACGAATATTCTCACAGGCAGCTTCCTGACAAGCAAACTCTAGCCTTTTAAATGTGTCGCCTCCAGGCTTGTGCAGTGTTACATAATAAAGCTGCACTGTGAAGTTCGTGAAGAGAAACCCGGTGAAACTACAGTATGCTCTTTTCTGTGTCTTAGAATACATGGATGTGGAATTGTGCATGAGAATCGGTACAATGAATACCCAAACAAACACATGTAAAAGCTAAGAAGGGTATCAAATCAAAGGAAAACACAAATGCTTGACTTTAGCTGTGAGAAGATTCGGTTGCACAAGGGTTCAACGGATGATTTTATGACTAAAAACCATGCATGAAAACAATGTGACTCAGATGTTTACCAGATCTGAACCCAGCTGAGCACCTACTTGTGTATGAGACATTTTAGACTGTTATGGCAGCTCTCTGCCATCCAAACACCAAATGAGGGAAAACAATCTGGAGAGTCCTAGAGCCTCATAAAAAACTATACTTAAGTGCACTGAACTTGTTTTGGCAGCGTGCAGCAGTCTAATAGCTTAGACAAAGTAATTTGCTCTGCAGTCTTTGCTGGTTTCAACAGGTTTATATGTTTAATTTTCTGGTCAACCACAAGAGATTTAGACATGTTAAAAATACAAACTTGTTAAAATGTTTTTTTATATTAGACTTCCTGCCACCTTCAGTCTAAAAAAAGGTCTGTTTTAGGTTGATCTGAACCATGGCTCAGAAGAGTGCTTGCAGTTTTGAAGATTTATTCTCCTTGAGGGCATTTTGTTAAAGATCTGAGCTTTGTTTTCCATAAATCAGGGAAACGAGATAAACTGCCTCATTTTTGCAATCAGTGCCTGAATGGTTGGCTCGTTTCTGGTGCTCGTGCAGGTATTTGTCATGCTGTGCAATCTGGCCAAAGTTCAACGCAGCTAAGCAGCGTGTTGCCCTTTTTATGACACTGCAGTAAACCACCGTTCTTTAGCACAGGCCAGCACAGATAATGGGCTGCGAGTTGTGGTGCTTCTGTTTCTGAAATGTGTTTTAAATAACCTCAAGACACTTCTTGGATTGTTTATTAAGAGGTTACATGTCTCAAAACAGTCATACCTCTAATTTTGTTATTCATTATTGCCACTAGGGGATGGCCTGTAAATATTTAAGACCGAATCTGTCCCCTAACAGTTTGAGTATTTTACTGCAGGGAAATCAGTTGCTGCTGTCATCTCACTTTCACTACTCATTACCCTGCTAACCGCTGACATGTGACATTGTTCATAACACACAATGTCAACATCATTGCTGCAAGAATCAGCACCAGAGATTTATCAAGATGCGGGAAACAAACCAGGTCCTGGCAGTGTTTTCCAGGTGGGCTGCATGCTGAATACAAGCTTAAAAAGGAAACCTTACCAACTGATACAGTGGCTATCAACAACTATTTCACATCCTGTCCTACCCATTCTTCCACCATACGAATAAAGAGCCAGCAGGGGCAGGATGAAACAGCAGATTTTAGGACAGTGGGTCAGGATCTGTCAGCTGCCTCCTGCTCATAGCCCACTTTTTTCTGCAATCAAGACAGCAGGCTCAGTAGTAGTGGATTCTGTGGGAAGTCTGATCAAAAGAAGTTCTTTTCACAAGTGTCCTGTCATGGGAGACAGTGAATTAACAAGCTATTTTTTCAAGTTGGGAGAAATCCCACTCCCCCATTGGCTGTTACAGATCCCAGCCCTTAAGATTGAGATTCCTCTCCCCGGCCGAATATGCACCTAATTAGCCTCCGATACTGCTAACCCTCTCCAATCAAACAGCAGTGATTGAAAGTGAGGCACCACAGCGATGAGGTAATTGCCCTTGACAATGAAAGAACCTGTCACTGCCCAGACCTTCTACTGAAGGGTTTTGAGAGATTAAAGCATTGGAGGCCAGCCTAGAAACAGATTCACAAGAAGAAAGAGGGCCCTGAAGGAAGGAACAGAGAAAGCATCTTTCAAGATGGTTGAAAGGAAGACTTCCTGACACCTGACAGAGGAACTAGTGTGTTAGATGGACTCTGATACAGACCCCTGCGCTGACAGGTTCCTGTATACTGTGAATGTTTCTCACATCACACACAGACCAGAAACTGTAGTTTTGACACAAAGCCAGCCTTGCCTTTCTGTAGACAATCATATTGGGGGAATCTTCTTCTGGCTCAGCAGTGCCAGTCCCTCCCTGATCCTTGGTCCCCTCCGCCATTTTCACTGATACCTGTAGAGAAAAAGATACAGCATGTGAACACACCCTGACAAGTGTTAAACAGTATTTATACAGCAACGTGCAAAAGTCTTGAGTCTTTTTTTTTCATATTTTGCTTTTAAGAAGTCAGACGTTTTTATAAAAAGGTTTTTTTTTTAATAGTTGTTTTGGACTTTCTGAAGGTCTTTCGAAGGTTTTATTTGGACTTTGGCTGCTTTTCCCACTCAATGTTAGTCTAATCCTGTAAACTTCCTGACCATTTTCTGAAGAATGTTTTGTTGTTGCCACTTAATGCTGACCAATGAATCATTCAGGCATAAAAAGGCTCCTAAACTCAACGGATGTCAACAAATAAGAAAACAATCCAGCTCTAAAATGGAATTATTAGGGACGTTATTAATAACAGCCAGTTACAAACATACAATTTGTCCCCATTTTTTGTTAAATCTATAAAATAAAACAATCTGACTAAAAACATATTGGCTCCAACAGGAACATTTCTGAAAAGCTCTTAGATGATCAACTGAAGGGTGACACATTTCTTAGGTCCTGTGTCAGGTCTTTGTTGGATTTTCCCCCCTGTTTCTTATCAATATATCTTTCAGAAACTGTTCATCTGCTGTAGACAGCTTTTCCCCTCTGACCACCACTTGTTCACTTAACTAATTTTTAAGCACAAATTACACAATACAGGGTCATGTTCAGCAAAAAAAGAACTGGAAGAAACGGAGTAAAAGGCTGCTAAAGTCCAAAGAAAAACTTTGAAAGACATTCAGAAAGCCTGAAGAACTATTGATTCGGAGCACAATAAAAGGTTATAAAAAGTCTTGCTCCTCAGAAACAAAATATAAAGAATTTAGGGGTGGTTTAAAACTTTTACACACTTTAAAAACTATTGATTTTCCGTGATAAATGGATCCCCGGCGAGTTGACAGTGTTGCTTTATGAGTTGTGAGTTATTTCCACTATGTTTTTATGCTACTCCATTAAGTGTAATCTTATGATGGTCCCCTTTGACCCCCACTGCACTTCCCACATTAGCCTGCCTGCACTGCTGCTTTGAGAGCTGCTGTTAAAGGATTTATTCACAGCTTCCAAACACTCTCCAGCACTTTCTCTGAGCTGTTACACAGGCACACTTTTAGGAAAATTAATTCTGCTTAACTAGGGATTTCCATAACCTACACTTGTGGAGTTCTGGAGTTCACTCAGCAGCGCCGGCCCTTTCTACCCCGTCCCACTGGAAGCCAGTGTCTGTATTAGACAGCTTTAATCATTTGTTAGACCAGTGGTCCAAAAACGATTGAGCTGAGGGTAATTTCATCACACAATTCAGCTCCTTAATTTTTGTTCATTCAGTCTTTGCACAAAGGCTCCAAAAATGTAACTCATACCACTGAACATGGCTCTATACGCTGTAACAGCTACTTGGATTTGAAAAGAGAGCTGAGATGAGCTATTGAAGGGACAAAGAGACAACATTTTATAATGAGAACACATGTTCAGGCACAATATGAAAGCCTCACACAGCACCTAATTTAGTGACACTGTTCTTGCCAAGGGGATGTCATGTAAAAATGATTTAAAGTAGCTGAAGTATGTCATTCTGACCACACAATTCTGCAGGTAAAGCTAAATTGTAATTTGGAATGGTTATAAATCAGAATACCACCAGTGTGAATAACAGCAGAAATGCAAAGAGGCTTTCTAATCATAGCTGAACATGGAGGATGATGATGTGCATGAGCAAATAAGTAATCATGCATTGTTCCCCCATCATTTATTATTGCCAACAGAAGTGTGGTGTGTAACACTCCTCACTGGCTAACAGCTTTGTGCTCCTTTTAGAGTCTGAGCACGATGGACAGGTAATCTTTGTATCCACCTCAGGCGCTGTATGGAAAGGCAGGCAGTATGGATTGCATAGCACCTGCTTACAGAAAACAAAAAGGGATCAAATAAGTCCCCTGGAGACAGGAAACTGGAATTTCAGAGAATGACTTTTTCCCAAATCAGCTGCTCTGATTCACATAAGGCAGGTCGAAGATTTTAAAGTTTTCCTTGAACATTACAGTGCATATGTGTGTGTGTTCATGTGCAGTACATGCACAGGCAATCGGAAAATTCCTGTAGAGACTAACACAAACACAGAATGCAACCCCCTGCAAAGACTCAAAAAACAAGCCCACACATATCCAGTCCTGTGAAACAAGCTGAAGGAGTTCACACACAACATGCACACAACATGCATACCATGCTCCAGACACACACAGAACCAGATTGCATTCGGTCCCAAAGCCCAGTCCCCTCTGAGCATGCATGCAGTCAAGTGCTATGCAACATCTGTGACACCTTGCCATTACTAAAGCATTTATTACCTTCAATACAAAATAACGTCTGGTTCCCTCTGCTTCCACTGGTTGGCTCCCCCCTTAGCAACAAGCAGCAGGCGTCTTCATGGTTTAACTGTCAGAGGGGAAGAGTGGATGAAGAAGAAAGGGGGGTGAGAGCAGTGAGGAAGTGAGAGATGAAACTCAGTGGGGATAAAGAAAGAATCTGGCTGATCACTGCAGTAGTCCTCTACACCTCCTCCTCCTCTTCTCTCCTCACCAGTCCTGCCTCACATCGGCAACTGAGGAGCTCCTCACATGCGAGCACCTCGTTCATCTCTCCTCTCCCTCTGTCTGGATGTGCTTGAGACCGAGCGAAAGCTAAAGAGTGAGTGTGTGAGGGAGAGAAGGAGTGAGAGAGAGAGGGATGCCGTGCAACAGAGAGGTGCAGATCGCACTGTAAAAGGGGGAGGGATGGAGGAATTACAGAGAATATAAAAAGGGAGGAGAAAGACAGGCAGAAGTGTGTGTGCGTGTGTGTGCAGAAACAGGGAGCAGTGGAGGCGCGACAGGAAGGAAAGGAGGACAGAGAGATGCACACTACAGCAGCGCCCACTGATGCTGAAAATAAGAAACATTTCATTAAGCTGGTATTAAAATGCCAACATAAAATAAGTTTGACACACATGAATAGAGGCTATAAATATAAATAAATATATCACAACCTCAGATATACATCCCCAGTTCTGAAAAAGTAAGGTCGTTGGGTAAAATGTAATTAAAAACAGAATGCAATGATTTGCAAATCTCATACACTCATAATTTATTCACAATGGAATATAGTAAACATATGTTTAAATTAAAAGATAAGTGGTACAAAAAAGTTTGCAATTAATCTGACTATTCAACAACAACTCGGTAAGGAGACTGGGTACAAAAAGAGCATTTCAGAGTGGATGAATCTCTCAGATGTGAAGATGGTCAGAACCTCGCCAGTTTGTGAAAAAACACATCAAAAAGCCATGGAACAAACTCAGGATAATGTTCCTTACCAGAAAATTGGAAAGACTTTGAACACCCCATCATCTACAGCTCATAATATCATCAAAAGATTTTAAGAATCTGGAGAAATCTTCATGCTGCTGTTGTGATCGGAAGTTACTCTGTAACTATGGTTCTGTGAATTCCTGGATGACTGCCAGTGGCAGTAAACAAAGTGGATATGTCTCCTCGCGCTCCGTGCAGGTCGAGAATTAATGTAAACAAAGTCACGCACGTGACACGTAGCTCACCTGGGCGTGCGTCTATAAATAGCACGTGTGAGGCTACGTTCGGCCTCTTCGGATCTTCTCGCGGGGAAGAAGTTCCGAGTGACCAGTGTGACTGGCAGT